>NW_026870700.1:0-93334 GCF_963576545.1 Limanda limanda | reverse complement strand
TCTTGAATTTTTCATCACACATCATCCCAAATGTCACTAAACAGCTGGAAACGGGGAGATAAGCCTTTTTTGGAAGCAATGTTTAACATTTTTTACTTTTTCATCACATATCAGCTCCAGTGTCAGAAAAGCGCTGGAAACAGGGAGATCTGCCTTTTTTTGGAAGAAAAGGTTAAATTCTTGAATTTTTCATCACACATCATCCCAAATGTCACTAAACAGCTGGAAACGGGGAGATAAGCCTTTTTTGGAATTATTGATTAAGATTTCTGACTTTTTCATCACATGTCAGCCCAAGTGTCAGAAAAGCGCTGGAAACAGGGAGATCTGCCTTTTTTTGGAAGAAAAGGTTAAATTCTTGAATTTTTCATCACACATCATCCCAAATGTCACTAAACAGCTGGAAATGGGGAGATAAGCCTTTTTTGGAAGCAATGGTTAACATTTTGACTTTTTCATCACATATCAGCTCCAGTGTCAGAAAAGTGCTGGAAACAGGGAGATCTGCCTTTTTTTGGAAGAAAAGGTTAAATTCTTGAATTTTTCATCACACATCATCCCAAATGTCACTAAACAGCTGGAAACGGGGAGATAAGCCTTTTTTGGAAGCATTGATTAAGATTTCTGACTTTTTCATCACATGTCAGCCCAAGTGTCAGAAAAGCGCTGGAAACAGGGAGATAAGCCTTTTTTGGAAGAAATGGT
Organism: Limanda limanda; assembly: GCF_963576545.1. NCBI lineage: Eukaryota > Metazoa > Chordata > Actinopteri > Pleuronectiformes > Pleuronectidae > Limanda > Limanda limanda. The sequence continues at coordinate 92,629 of NW_026870700.1, read as the reverse complement.
TAAATTCTTGAATTTTTCATCACACATCATCCCAAATGTCACTAAACAGCTGGAAACGGGGAGATAAGCCTTTTTTGGAAGCATTGATTAAGATTTCTGACTTTTTCATCACATGTCAGCCCAAGTGTCAGAAAAGCGCTGGAAACAGGGAGATAAGCCTTTTTTGGAAGAAATGGTTAAATTCTTGAATTTTTCATCACACATCATCCCAAATGTCACTAAACAGCTGGAAACGGGGAGATAAGCCTTTTTTGGAGGAAATGGTTAAATTCTTTAATTTTTCATCACACATCATCCCAAATGTCACTAATCAGCTGGAAACGAGGAGATAAGCCTTTTTTGGAAGCAATGGTTAACATTTTGACTTTTTCATCACATATCAGCTCCAGTGTCAGAAAAGCGCTGGAAACAGGGAGATCTGCCTTTTTTTGGAAGAAAAGGTTAAATTCTTGAATTTTTCATCACACATCATCCCAAATGTCACTAAACAGCTGGAAACGGGGAGATAAGCCTTTTTTGGAAGCATTGATTAAGATTTCTGACATTTTAATCACATGTCAGCCCAAGTGTCAGAAAAGCGCTGGAAACAGGGAGATAAGCCTTTTTTGGAAGAAATGGTTAAATTCTTGAATTTTTCATCACACATCATCCCAAATGTCACTAAACAGCTGGAAACGGGGAGATAAGCCTTTTTTGGAAGCAATGGTTAACATTTTGACTTTTTCATCACATATCAGTTCCAGTGTCAGAAAAGCGCTGGAAACAGGGAGATCTGCCTTTTTTTGGAAGAAAAGGTTAAATTCTTGAATTTTTCATCACACATCATCCCAAATGTCACTAAACAGCTGGAAACGGGGAGATAAGCCTTTTTTGGAAGCAATGGTTAACATTTTGACTTTTTCATCACATATCAGTTCCAGTGTCAGAAAAGCGCTGGAAACAGGGAGATCTGCCTTTTTTTGGAAGAAAAGGTTAAATTCTTGAATTTTTCATCACACATCATCCCAAATGTCACTAAACAGCTGGAAACGGGGAGATAAGCCTTTTTTGGAAGCATTGATTAAGATTTCTGACTTTTTCATCACATGTCAGCCCAAGTGTCAGAAAAGCGCTGGAAACAGGGAGATAAGCCTTTTTTGGAAGAAATGGTTAAATTCTTGAATTTTTCATCACACATCATCCCAAATGTCACTAAACAGCTGGAAACGGGGAGATAAGCCTTTTTTGGAAGCATTGATTAAGATTTCTGACTTTTTCATCACATATCAGCCCAAGTGTCAGAAAAGCGCTGGAAACAGGGAGATCTGCCTTTTTTTGGAAGAAAAGGTTAAATTCTTGAATTTTTCATCACACATCATCCCAAATGTCACTAAACAGATGGAAATGGGGAGATAAGCCTTTTTTTGGAAGCAATGGTTAACATTTTGACTTTTTCATCACATATCAGCTCCAGTGTCAGAAAAGCGCTGGAAACAGGGAGATCTGCCTTTTTTTGGAAGAAAAGGTTAAATTCTTGAATTTTTCATCACACATCATCCCAAATGTCACTAAACAGCTGGAAACGGGGAGATAAGCCTTTTTTGGAAGCATTGATTAAGATTTCTGACTTTTTCATCACATGTCAGCCCAAGTGTCAGAAAAGCGCTGGAAACAGGGAGATAAGCCTTTTTTGGAAGAAAAGGTTAAATTCTTGAATTTTTCATCACACATCATCCCAAATGTCACTAAACAGCTGGAAACGGGGAGATAAGCCTTTTTTGGAAGCAATGGTTAACATTTTGACTTTTTCATCACATATCAGTTCCAGTGTCAGAAAAGCGCTGGAAACAGGGAGATCTGCCTTTTTTTGGAAGAAAAGGTTAAATTCTTGAATTTTTCATCACACATCATTCCAAATGTCACTAAACAGCTGGAAACGGGGAGATAAGCCTTTTTTGGAAGCATTGATTAAGATTTCTGACTTTTTCATCACATGTCAGCTCCAGTGTCAGAAAAGCGCTGGAAACAGGGAGATAAGCCTTTTTTGGAAGAAATGGTTAAATTCTTGAATTTTTCATCACACATCATCCCAAATGTCACTAAACAGCTGGAAACGGGGAGATAAGCCTTTTTTGGAAGCAATGGTTAACATTTTGACTTTTTCATCACATATCAGCTCCAGTGTCAGAAAAGTGCTGGAAACAGGGAGATCTGCCTTTTTTTGGAAGAAAAGGTTAAATTCTTGAATTTTTCATCACACATCATCCCAAATGTCACTAAACAGCTGGAAACGGGGAGATAAGCCTTTTTTGGAAGCATTGATTAAGATTTCTGACTTTTTCATCACATTTCAGCCCAAGTGTCAGAAAAGCGCTGGAAACAGGGAGATAAGCCTTTTTTGGAAGAAATGGTTAAATTCTTGAATTTTTCATCACACATCATCCCAAATGTCACTAAACAGCTGGAAACGGGGAGATAAGCCTTTTTTGGAAGCATTGATTAAGATTTCTGACTTTTTCATCACATGTCAGCCCAAGTGTCAGAAAAGCGCTGGAAACAGGGAGATAAGCCTTTTTTGGAAGAAATGGTTAAATTCTTGAATTTTTCATCACACATCATCCCAAATGTCACTAAACAGCTGGAAACGGGGAGATAAGCCTTTTTTGGAAGCATTGATTAAGATTTCTGACTTTTTCATCACATGTCAGCCCAAGTGTCAGAAAAGCGCTGGAAACAGGGAGATAAGCCTTTTTTGGAAGAAATGGTTAAATTCTTGAATTTTTCATCACACATCATCCCAAATGTCACTAAACAGCTGGAAACGGGGAGATAAGCCTTTTTTGGAGGAAATGGTTAAATTCTTTAATTTTTCATCACACATCATCCCAAATGTCACTAATCAGCTGGAAACGAGGAGATAAGCCTTTTTTGGAAGCAATGGATAACATTTTGACTTTTTCATCACATATCAGCTCCAGTGTCAGAAAAGCGCTGGAAACAGGGAGATCTGCCTTTTTTGGAAGAAATGGTTAAATTCTTGAATTTTTCATCACACATCATCCCAAATGTCACTAAACAGCTGGAAACGGGGAGATAAGCCTTTTTTGGAGGAAATGGTTAAATTCTTTAATTTTTCATCACACATCATCCCAAATGTCACTAATCAGCTGGAAACGAGGAGATAAGCCTTTTTTGGAAGCAATGGTTAACATTTTGACTTTTTCATCACATATCAGCTCCAGTGTCAGAAAAGCGCTGGAAACAGGGAGATCTGCCTTTTTTTGGAAGAAAAGGTTAAATTCTTGAATTTTTCATCACACATCATCCCAAATGTCACTAAACAGCTGGAAACGGGGAGATAAGCCTTTTTTGGAAGCATTGATTAAGATTTCTGACATTTTAATCACATGTCAGCCCAAGTGTCAGAAAAGCGCTGGAAACAGGGAGATAAGCCTTTTTTGGAAGAAATGGTTAAATTCTTGAATTTTTCATCACACATCATCCCAAATGTCACTAAACAGCTGGAAACGGGGAGATAAGCCTTTTTTGGAAGCAATGGTTAACATTTTGACTTTTTCATCACATATCAGTTCCAGTGTCAGAAAAGCGCTGGAAACAGGGAGATCTGCCTTTTTTTGGAAGAAAAGGTTAAATTCTTGAATTTTTCATCACACATCATCCCAAATGTCACTAAACAGCTGGAAACGGGGAGATAAGCCTTTTTTGGAAGCATTGATTAAGATTTCTGACTTTTTCATCACATGTCAGCCCAAGTGTCAGAAAAGCGCTGGAAACAGGGAGATAAGCCTTTTTTGGAAGAAATGGTTAAATTCTTTAATTTTTCATCACACATCATCCCAAATGTCACTAAACAGCTGGAAACGGGGAGATAAGCCTTTTTTGGAAGCATTGATTAAGATTTCTGACTTTTTCATCACATTTCAGCCCAAGTGTCAGAAAAGCGCTGGAAACAGGGAGATAAGCCTTTTTTGGAAGAAATGGTTAAATTCTTGAATTTTTCATCACACATCATCCCAAATGTCACTAAACAGCTGGAAACGGGGAGATAAGCCTTTTTTGGAAGCATTGATTAAGATTTCTGACTTTTTCATCACATGTCAGCCCAAGTGTCAGAAAAGCGCTGGAAACAGGGAGATAAGCCTTTTTTGGAAGAAATGGTTAAATTCTTGAATTTTTCATCACACATCATCCCAAATGTCACTAAACAGCTGGAAACGGGGAGATAAGCCTTTTTTGGAAGCATTGATTAAGATTTCTGACTTTTTCATCACATGTCAGCCCAAGTGTCAGAAAAGCGCTGGAAACAGGGAGATAAGCCTTTTTTGGAAGAAATGGTTAAATTCTTTAATTTTTCATCACACATCATCCCAAATGTCACTAATCAGCTGGAAACGAGGAGATAAGCCTTTTTTGGAAGCAATGTTTAACATTTTTTACTTTTTCATCACATATCAGCTCCAGTGTCAGAAAAGCGCTGGAAACAGGGAGATCTGCCTTTTTTTGGAAGAAAAGGTTAAATTCTTGAATTTTTCATCACACATCATCCCAAATGTCACTAAACAGCTGGAAACGGGGAGATAAGCCTTTTTTGGAATTATTGATTAAGATTTCTGACTTTTTCATCACATGTCAGCCCAAGTGTCAGAAAAGCGCTGGAAACAGGGAGATCTGCCTTTTTTTGGAAGAAAAGGTTAAATTCTTGAATTTTTCATCACACATCATCCCAAATGTCACTAAACAGCTGGAAATGGGGAGATAAGCCTTTTTTGGAAGCAATGGTTAACATTTTGACTTTTTCATCACATATCAGCTCCAGTGTCAGAAAAGCGCTGGAAACAGGGAGATCTGCCTTTTTTTGGAAGAAAAGGTTAAATTCTTGAATTTTTCATCACACATCATCCCAAATGTCACTAATCAGCTGGAAACGAGGAGATAAGCCTTTTTTGGAAGCAATGGTTAACATTTTGACTTTTTCATCACATATCAGCTCCAGTGTCAGAAAAGCGCTGGAAACAGGGAGATCTGCCTTTTTTTGGAAGAAAAGGTTAAACTCTTGAATTTTTCATCACACATCATCCCAAATGTCACTAAACAGCTGGAAACGGGGAGATAAGCCTTTTTTGGAAGCATTGATTAAGATTTCTGACTTTTTCATCACATGTCAGCCCAAGTTTCAGAAAAGCGCTGGAAACAGGGAGATAAGCCTTTTTTGGAAGAAATGGTTAAATTCTTGAATTTTTCATCACACATCATCCCAAATGTCACTAAACAGCTGGAAACGGGGAGATAAGCCTTTTTTGGAAGCATTGATTAAGATTTCTGACTTTTTCATCACATGTCAGCCCAAGTGTCAGAAAAGCGCTGGAAACAGGGAGATAAGCCTTTTTTGGAAGAAATGGTTAAATTCTTGAATTTTTCATCACACATCATCCCAAATGTCACTAAACAGCTGGAAACGGGGAGATAAGCCTTTTTTGGAAGCAATGGTTAACATTTTGACTTTTTCATCACATATCAGCTCCAGTGTCAGAAAAGTGCTGGAAACAGAGAGATCTGCCTTTTTTTGGAAGAAAAGGTTAAATTCTTGAATTTTTCATCACACATCATCCCAAATGTCACTAAACAGCTGGAAATGGGGAGATAAGCCTTTTTTGGAAGCAATGGTTAACATTTTGACTTTTTCATCACATATCAGCTCCAGTGTCAGAAAAGCGCTGGAAACAGGGAGATCTGCCTTTTTTTGGAAGAAAAGGTTAAATTCTTGAATTTTTCATCACACATCATCCCAAATGTCACTAAACAGCTGGAAACGGGGAGATAAGCCTTTTTTGGAAGCAATGGTTAACATTTTGACTTTTTCATCACATATCAGCTCCAGTGTCAGAAAAGTGCTGGAAACAGAGAGATCTGCCTTTTTTTGGAAGAAAAGGTTAAATTCTTGAATTTTTCATCACACATCATCCCAAATGTCACTAAACAGCTGGAAATGGGGAGATAAGCCTTTTTTGGAAGCAATGGTTAACATTTTGACTTTTTCATCACATATCAGCTCCAGTGTCAGAAAAGCGCTGGAAACAGGGAGATCTGCCTTTTTTTGGAAGAAAAGGTTAAATTCTTGAATTTTTCATCACACATCATCCCAAATGTCACTAAACAGCTGGAAACGGGGAGATAAGCCTTTTTTGGAAGCATTGATTAAGATTTCTGACTTTTTCATCACATGTCAGCCCAAGTGTCAGAAAAGCGCTGGAAACAGGGAGATAAGCCTTTTTTGGAAGAAATGGTTAAATTCTTGAATTTTTCATCACACATCATCCCAAATGTCACTAAACAGCTGGAAACGGGGAGATAAGCCTTTTTTGGAAGCATTGATTAAGATTTCTGACTTTTTCATCACATGTCAGCCCAAGTGTCAGAAAAGCGCTGGAAACAGGGAGATAAGCCTTTTTTGGAAGAAATGGTTAAATTCTTGAATTTTTCATCACACATCATCCCAAATGTCACTAAACAGCTGGAAACGGGGAGATAAGCCTTTTTTGGAAGCAATGGTTAACATTTTGCCTTTTTCATCACATATCAGCTCCAGTGTCAGAAAAGCGCTGGAAAAAGGGAGATCTGCCTTTTTTTGGAAGAAAAGGTTAAATTCTTGAATTTTTCATCACACATCATCCCAAATGTCACTAAACAGCTGGAAACGGGGAGATAAGCCTTTTTTGGAAGCATTGATTAAGATTTCTGACTTTTTCATCACATGTCAGCCCAAGTGTCAGAAAAGCGCTGGAAACAGGGAGATAAGCCTTTTTTGGAAGAAATGGTTAAATTCTTGAATTTTTCATCACACATCATCCCAAATGTCACAAATCAGCTGGAAACGAGGAGATAAGCCTTTTTTGGAAGCAATTGTTAACATTTTGACTTTTTCATCACATATCAGCTCCAGTGTCAGAAAAGCGCTGGAAACAGGGAGATCTGCCTTTTTTTGGAAGAAAAGGTTAAATTCTTGAATTTTTCATCACACATCATCCCAAATGTCACTAAACAGCTGTAAACGGGGAGATAAGCCTTTTTTGGAATTATTGATTAAGATTTCTGACTTTTTCATCACATATCAGCCCAAGTGTCAGAAAAGCGCTGGAAACAGGGAGATCTCCCTTTTTTTGGAAGAAAAGGTTAAATTCTTGAATTTTTCATCACACATCATCCCAAATGTCACTAAACAGCTGGAAACGGGGAGATAAGCCTTTTTTGGAAGCATTGATTAAGATTTCTGACTTTTTCATCACATGTCAGCCCAAGTGTCAGAAAAGCGCTGGAAACAGGGAGATAAGCCTTTTTTGGAAGAAATGGTTAAATTCTTGAATTTTTCATCACACATCATCCCAAATGTCACTAAACAGCTGGAAACGGGGAGATAAGCCTTTTTTGGAAGCATTGATTAAGATTTCTGACTTTTTCATCACATGTCAGCCCAAGTGTCAGAAAAGCGCTGGAAACAGGGAGATAAGCCTTTTTTGGAAGAAATGGTTAAATTCTTGAATTTTTCATCACACATCATCCCAAATGTCACTAAACAGCTGGAAACGGGGAGATAAGCCTTTTTTGGAAGCATTGATTAAGATTTCTGACTTTTTCATCACATATCAGCCCAAGTGTCAGAAAAGCGCTGGAAACAGGGAGATCTGCCTTTTTTTGGAAGAAAAGGTTAAATTCTTGAATTTTTCATCACACATCATCCCAAATGTCACTAAACAGCTGGAAACGGGGAGATAAGCCTTTTTTGGAAGCATTGATTAAGATTTCTGACTTTTTCATCACATGTAAGCCCAAGTGTCAGAAAAGCGCTGGAAACAGGGAGATAAGCCTTTTTTGGAAGAAATGGTTAAATTCTTGAATTTTTCATCACACATCATCCCAAATGTCACTAAACAGCTGGAAACGGGGAGATAAGCCTTTTTTGGAAGCAATGGTTAACATTTTGACTTTTTCATCACATATCAGTTCCAGTGTCAGAAAAGCGCTGGAAACAGGGAGATCTGCCTTTTTTGGAAGAAATGGTTAAATTCTTGAATTTTTCATCACACATCATCCCAAATGTCACTAAACAGCTGGAAACGGGGAGATAAGCCTTTTTTGGAGGAAATGGTTAAATTCTTTAATTTTTCATCACACATCATCCCAAATGTCACTAATCAGCTGGAAACGAGGAGATAAGCCTTTTTTGGAAGCAATGGTTAACATTTTGACTTTTTCATCACATATCAGCTCCAGTGTCAGAAAAGCGCTGGAAACAGGGAGATCTGCCTTTTTTTGGAAGAAAAGGTTAAATTCTTGAATTTTTCATCACACATCATCCCAAATGTCACTAAACAGCTGGAAACGGGGAGATAAGCCTTTTTTGGAAGCATTGATTAAGATTTCTGACATTTTAATCACATGTCAGCCCAAGTGTCAGAAAAGCGCTGGAAACAGGGAGATAAGCCTTTTTTGGAAGAAATGGTTAAATTCTTGAATTTTTCATCACACATCATCCCAAATGTCACTAAACAGCTGGAAACGGGGAGATAAGCCTTTTTTGGAAGCAATGGTTAACATTTTGACTTTTTCATCACATATCAGTTCCAGTGTCAGAAAAGCGCTGGAAACAGGGAGATCTGCCTTTTTTTGGAAGAAAAGGTTAAATTCTTGAATTTTTCATCACACATCATCCCAAATGTCACTAAACAGCTGGAAACGGGGAGATAAGCCTTTTTTGGAAGCATTGATTAAGATTTCTGACTTTTTCATCACATGTCAGCCCAAGTGTCAGAAAAGCGCTGGAAACAGGGAGATAAGCCTTTTTTGGAAGAAATGGTTAAATTCTTTAATTTTTCATCACACATCATCCCAAATGTCACTAAACAGCTGGAAACGGGGAGATAAGCCTTTTTTGGAAGCATTGATTAAGATTTCTGACTTTTTCATCACATTTCAGCCCAAGTGTCAGAAAAGCGCTGGAAACAGGGAGATAAGCCTTTTTTGGAAGAAATGGTTAAATTCTTGAATTTTTCATCACACATCATCCCAAATGTCACTAAACAGCTGGAAACGGGGAGATAAGCCTTTTTTGGAAGCATTGATTAAGATTTCTGACTTTTTCATCACATGTCAGCCCAAGTGTCAGAAAAGCGCTGGAAACAGGGAGATAAGCCTTTTTTGGAAGAAATGGTTAAATTCTTGAATTTTTCATCACACATCATCCCAAATGTCACTAAACAGCTGGAAACGGGGAGATAAGCCTTTTTTGGAAGCATTGATTAAGATTTCTGACTTTTTCATCACATGTCAGCCCAAGTGTCAGAAAAGCGCTGGAAACAGGGAGATAAGCCTTTTTTGGAAGAAATGGTTAAATTCTTTAATTTTTCATCACACATCATCCCAAATGTCACTAATCAGCTGGAAACGAGGAGATAAGCCTTTTTTGGAAGCAATGTTTAACATTTTTTACTTTTTCATCACATATCAGCTCCAGTGTCAGAAAAGCGCTGGAAACAGGGAGATCTGCCTTTTTTTGGAAGAAAAGGTTAAATTCTTGAATTTTTCATCACACATCATCCCAAATGTCACTAAACAGCTGGAAACGGGGAGATAAGCCTTTTTTGGAATTATTGATTAAGATTTCTGACTTTTTCATCACATGTCAGCCCAAGTGTCAGAAAAGCGCTGGAAACAGGGAGATCTGCCTTTTTTTGGAAGAAAAGGTTAAATTCTTGAATTTTTCATCACACATCATCCCAAATGTCACTAAACAGCTGGAAATGGGGAGATAAGCCTTTTTTGGAAGCAATGGTTAACATTTTGACTTTTTCATCACATATCAGCTCCAGTGTCAGAAAAGCGCTGGAAACAGGGAGATCTGCCTTTTTTTGGAAGAAAAGGTTAAATTCTTGAATTTTTCATCACACATCATCCCAAATGTCACTAATCAGCTGGAAACGAGGAGATAAGCCTTTTTTGGAAGCAATGGTTAACATTTTGACTTTTTCATCACATATCAGCTCCAGTGTCAGAAAAGCGCTGGAAACAGGGAGATCTGCCTTTTTTTGGAAGAAAAGGTTAAACTCTTGAATTTTTCATCACACATCATCCCAAATGTCACTAAACAGCTGGAAACGGGGAGATAAGCCTTTTTTGGAAGCATTGATTAAGATTTCTGACTTTTTCATCACATGTCAGCCCAAGTTTCAGAAAAGCGCTGGAAACAGGGAGATAAGCCTTTTTTGGAAGAAATGGTTAAATTCTTGAATTTTTCATCACACATCATCCCAAATGTCACTAAACAGCTGGAAACGGGGAGATAAGCCTTTTTTGGAAGCATTGATTAAGATTTCTGACTTTTTCATCACATGTCAGCCCAAGTGTCAGAAAAGCGCTGGAAACAGGGAGATAAGCCTTTTTTGGAAGAAATGGTTAAATTCTTGAATTTTTCATCACACATCATCCCAAATGTCACTAAACAGCTGGAAACGGGGAGATAAGCCTTTTTTGGAAGCAATGGTTAACATTTTGACTTTTTCATCACATATCAGCTCCAGTGTCAGAAAAGTGCTGGAAACAGAGAGATCTGCCTTTTTTTGGAAGAAAAGGTTAAATTCTTGAATTTTTCATCACACATCATCCCAAATGTCACTAAACAGCTGGAAATGGGGAGATAAGCCTTTTTTGGAAGCAATGGTTAACATTTTGACTTTTTCATCACATATCAGCTCCAGTGTCAGAAAAGCGCTGGAAACAGGGAGATCTGCCTTTTTTTGGAAGAAAAGGTTAAATTCTTGAATTTTTCATCACACATCATCCCAAATGTCACTAAACAGCTGGAAACGGGGAGATAAGCCTTTTTTGGAAGCATTGATTAAGATTTCTGACTTTTTCATCACATGTCAGCCCAAGTGTCAGAAAAGCGCTGGAAACAGGGAGATAAGCCTTTTTTGGAAGAAATGGTTAAATTCTTGAATTTTTCATCACACATCATCCCAAATGTCACTAAACAGCTGGAAACGGGGAGATAAGCCTTTTTTGGAAGCATTGATTAAGATTTCTGACTTTTTCATCACATGTCAGCCCAAGTGTCAGAAAAGCGCTGGAAACAGGGAGATAAGCCTTTTTTGGAAGAAATGGTTAAATTCTTGAATTTTTCATCACACATCATCCCAAATGTCACTAAACAGCTGGAAACGGGGAGATAAGCCTTTTTTGGAAGCAATGGTTAACATTTTGCCTTTTTCATCACATATCAGCTCCAGTGTCAGAAAAGCGCTGGAAAAAGGGAGATCTGCCTTTTTTTGGAAGAAAAGGTTAAATTCTTGAATTTTTCATCACACATCATCCCAAATGTCACTAAACAGCTGGAAACGGGGAGATAAGCCTTTTTTGGAAGCATTGATTAAGATTTCTGACTTTTTCATCACATGTCAGCCCAAGTGTCAGAAAAGCGCTGGAAACAGGGAGATAAGCCTTTTTTGGAAGAAATGGTTAAATTCTTGAATTTTTCATCACACATCATCCCAAATGTCACTAAACAGCTGGAAACGGGGAGATAAGCCTTTTTTGGAAGCATTAATTAAGATTTCTGACTTTTTCATCACATGTCAGCCCAAGTGTCAGAAAAGCGCTGGAAACAGGGAGATAAGCCTTTTTTGGAAGAAATGGTTAAATTCTTGAATTTTTCATCACACATCATCCCAAATGTCACTAAACAGCTGGAAACGGGGAGATAAGCCTTTTTTGGAAGCATTGATTAAGATTTCTGACTTTTTCATCACATATCAGCCCAAGTGTCAGAAAAGCGCTGGAAACAGGGAGATCTGCCTTTTTTTGGAAGAAAAGGTTAAATTCTTGAATTTTTCATCACACATCATCCCAAATGTCACTAAACAGCTGGAAACGGGGAGATAAGCCTTTTTTGGAAGCATTGATTAAGATTTCTGACTTTTTCATCACATGTAAGCCCAAGTGTCAGAAAAGCGCTGGAAACAGGGAGATAAGCCTTTTTTGGAAGAAATGGTTAAATTCTTGAATTTTTCATCACACATCATCCCAAATGTCACTAAACAGCTGGAAACGGGGAGATAAGCCTTTTTTGGAAGCAATGGTTAACATTTTGACTTTTTCATCACATATCAGTTCCAGTGTCAGAAAAGCGCTGGAAACAGGGAGATCTGCCTTTTTTTGGAAGAAAAGGTTAAATTCTTGAATTTTTCATCACACATCATCCCAAATGTCACTAAACAGCTGGAAACGGGGAGATAAGCCTTTTTTGGAAGCATTGATTAAGATTTCTGACTTTTTCATCACATGTCAGCCCAAGTGTCAGAAAAGCGCTGGAAACAGGGAGATAAGCCTTTTTTGGAAGAAATGGTTAAATTCTTGAATTTTTCATCACACATCATCCCAAATGTCACTAAACAGCTGGAAACGGGGAGATAAGCCTTTTTTGGAAGCAATGGTTAACATTTTGCCTTTTTCATCACATATCAGCTCCAGTGTCAGAAAAGCGCTGGAAAAAGGGAGATCTGCCTTTTTTTGGAAGAAAAGGTTAAATTCTTGAATTTTTCATCACACATCATCCCAAATGTCACTAAACAGCTGGAAACGGGGAGATAAGCCTTTTTTGGAAGCATTGATTAAGATTTCTGACTTTTTCATCACATGTCAGCCCAAGTGTCAGAAAAGCGCTGGAAACAGGGAGATAAGCCTTTTTTGGAAGAAATGGTTAAATTCTTGAATTTTTCATCACACATCATCCCAAATGTCACTAAACAGCTGGAAACGGGGAGATAAGCCTTTTTTGGAAGCATTAATTAAGATTTCTGACTTTTTCATCACATGTCAGCCCAAGTGTCAGAAAAGCGCTGGAAACAGGGAGATAAGCCTTTTTTGGAAGAAATGGTTAAATTCTTGAATTTTTCATCACACATCATCCCAAATGTCACTAAACAGCTGGAAACGGGGAGATAAGCCTTTTTTGGAAGCATTGATTAAGATTTCTGACTTTTTCATCACATATCAGCCCAAGTGTCAGAAAAGCGCTGGAAACAGGGAGATCTGCCTTTTTTTGGAAGAAAAGGTTAAATTCTTGAATTTTTCATCACACATCATCCCAAATGTCACTAAACAGCTGGAAACGGGGAGATAAGCCTTTTTTGGAAGCATTGATTAAGATTTCTGACTTTTTCATCACATGTAAGCCCAAGTGTCAGAAAAGCGCTGGAAACAGGGAGATAAGCCTTTTTTGGAAGAAATGGTTAAATTCTTGAATTTTTCATCACACATCATCCCAAATGTCACTAAACAGCTGGAAACGGGGAGATAAGCCTTTTTTGGAAGCAATGGTTAACATTTTGACTTTTTCATCACATATCAGTTCCAGTGTCAGAAAAGCGCTGGAAACAGGGAGATCTGCCTTTTTTTGGAAGAAAAGGTTAAATTCTTGAATTTTTCATCACACATCATCCCAAATGTCACTAAACAGCTGGAAACGGGGAGATAAGCCTTTTTTGGAAGCATTGATTAAGATTTCTGACTTTTTCATCACATGTCAGCCCAAGTGTCAGAAAAGCGCTGGAAACAGGGAGATAAGCCTTTTTTGGAAGAAATGGTTAAATTCTTGAATTTTTCATCACACATCATCCCAAATGTCACTAAACAGCTGGAAACGGGGAGATAAGCCTTTTTTGGAAGCATTGATTAAGATTTCTGACTTTTTCATCACATATCAGCCCAAGTGTCAGAAAAGCGCTGGAAACAGGGAGATCTGCCTTTTTTTGGAAGAAAAGGTTAAATTCTTGAATTTTTCATCACACATCATCCCAAATGTCACTAAACAGATGAAAATGGGGAGATAAGCCTTTTTTGGAAGCAATGGTTAACATTTTGACTTTTTCATCACATATCAGCTCCAGTGTCAGAAAAGCGCTGGAAACAGGGAGATCTGCCTTTTTTTGGAAGAAAAGGTTAAATTCTTGAATTTTTCATCACACATCATCCCAAATGTCACTAAACAGCTGGAAACGGGGAGATAAGCCTTTTTTGGAAGCATTGATTAAGATTTCTGACTTTTTCATCACATGTCAGCCCAAGTGTCAGAAAAGCGCTGGAAACAGGGAGATAAGCCTTTTTTGGAAGAAAAGGTTAAATTCTTGAATTTTTCATCACACATCATCCCAAATGTCACTAAACAGCTGGAAACGGGGAGATAAGCCTTTTTTGGAAGCAATGGTTAACATTTTGACTTTTTCATCACATATCAGTTCCAGTGTCAGAAAAGCGCTGGAAACAGGGAGATCTGCCTTTTTTTGGAAGAAAAGGTTAAATTCTTGAATTTTTCATCACACATCATCCCAAATGTCACTAAACAGCTGGAAACGGGGAGATAAGCCTTTTTTGGAAGCATTGATTAAGATTTCTGACTTTTTCATCACATGTCAGCTCCAGTGTCAGAAAAGCGCTGGAAACAGGGAGATAAGCCTTTTTTGGAAGAAAAGGTTAAATTCTTGAATTTTTCATCACACATCATCCCAAATGTCACTAAACAGCTGGAAACGGGGAGATAAGCCTTTTTTGGAAGCATTGATTAAGATTTCTGACTTTTTCATCACATGTCAGCCCAAGTGTCAGAAAAGCGCTGGAAACAGGGAGATAAGCCTTTTTTGGAAGAAATGGTTAAATTCTTGAATTTTTCATCACACATCATCCCAAATGTCACTAAACAGCTGGAAACGGGGAGATAAGCCTTTTTTGGAAGCATTGATTAAGATTTCTGACTTTTTCATCACATGTCAGCCCAAGTGTCAGAAAAGCGCTGGAAACAGGGAGATAAGCCTTTTTTGGAAGAAATGGTTAAATTCTTGAATTTTTCATCACACATCATCCCAAATGTCACTAAACAGCTGGAAACGGGGAGATAAGCCTTTTTTGGAAGCATTGATTAAGATTTCTGACTTTTTCATCACATATCAGCCCAAGTGTCAGAAAAGCGCTGGAAACAGGGAGATCTGCCTTTTTTTGGAAGAAAAGGTTAAATTCTTGAATTTTTCATCACACATCATCCCAAATGTCACTAAACAGCTGGAAACGGGGAGATAAGCCTTTTTTGGAAGCATTGATTAAGATTTCTGACTTTTTCATCACATGTAAGCCCAAGTGTCAGAAAAGCGCTGGAAACAGGGAGATAAGCCTTTTTTGGAAGAAATGGTTAAATTCTTGAATTTTTCATCACACATCATCCCAAATGTCACTAAACAGCTGGAAACGGGGAGATAAGCCTTTTTTGGAAGCAATGGTTAACATTTTGACTTTTTCATCACATATCAGTTCCAGTGTCAGAAAAGCGCTGGAAACAGGGAGATCTGCCTTTTTTTGGAAGAAAAGGTTAAATTCTTGAATTTTTCATCACACATCATCCCAAATGTCACTAAACAGCTGGAAACGGGGAGATAAGCCTTTTTTGGAAGCATTGATTAAGATTTCTGACTTTTTCATCACATGTCAGCCCAAGTGTCAGAAAAGCGCTGGAAACAGGGAGATAAGCCTTTTTTGGAAGAAATGGTTAAATTCTTGAATTTTTCATCACACATCATCCCAAATGTCACTAAACAGCTGGAAACGGGGAGATAAGCCTTTTTTGGAAGCATTGATTAAGATTTCTGACTTTTTCATCACATATCAGCCCAAGTGTCAGAAAAGCGCTGGAAACAGGGAGATCTGCCTTTTTTTGGAAGAAAAGGTTAAATTCTTGAATTTTTCATCACACATCATCCCAAATGTCACTAAACAGATGAAAATGGGGAGATAAGCCTTTTTTGGAAGCAATGGTTAACATTTTGACTTTTTCATCACATATCAGCTCCAGTGTCAGAAAAGCGCTGGAAACAGGGAGATCTGCCTTTTTTTGGAAGAAAAGGTTAAATTCTTGAATTTTTCATCACACATCATCCCAAATGTCACTAAACAGCTGGAAACGGGGAGATAAGCCTTTTTTGGAAGCATTGATTAAGATTTCTGACTTTTTCATCACATGTCAGCCCAAGTGTCAGAAAAGCGCTGGAAACAGGGAGATAAGCCTTTTTTGGAAGAAATGGTTAAATTCTTGAATTTTTCATCACACATCATCCCAAATGTCACTAAACAGCTGGAAACGGGGAGATAAGCCTTTTTTGGAAGCAATGGTTAACATTTTGACTTTTTCATCACATATCAGTTCCAGTGTCAGAAAAGCGCTGGAAACAGGGAGATCTGCCTTTTTTTGGAAGAAAAGGTTAAATTCTTGAATTTTTCATCACACATCATCCCAAATGTCACTAAACAGCTGGAAACGGGGAGATAAGCCTTTTTTGGAAGCATTGATTAAGATTTCTGACTTTTTCATCACATGTCAGCTCCAGTGTCAGAAAAGCGCTGGAAACAGGGAGATAAGCCTTTTTTGGAAGAAAAGGTTAAATTCTTGAATTTTTCATCACACATCATCCCAAATGTCACTAAACAGCTGGAAACGGGGAGATAAGCCTTTTTTGGAAGCATTGATTAAGATTTCTGACTTTTTCATCACATGTCAGCCCAAGTGTCAGAAAAGCGCTGGAAACAGGGAGATAAGCCTTTTTTGGAAGAAATGGTTAAATTCTTGAATTTTTCATCACACATCATCCCAAATGTCACTAAACAGCTGGAAACGGGGAGATAAGCCTTTTTTGGAAGCATTGATTAAGATTTCTGACTTTTTCATCACATATCAGCCCAAGTGTCAGAAAAGCGCTGGAAACAGGGAGATCTGCCTTTTTTTGGAAGAAAAGGTTAAATTCTTGAATTTTTCATCACACATCATCCCAAATGTCACTAAACAGATGGAAATGGGGAGATAAGCCTTTTTTGGAAGCAATGGTTAACATTTTGACTTTTTCATCACATATCAGCTCCAGTGTCAGAAAAGCGCTGGAAACAGGGAGATCTGCCTTTTTTTGGAAGAAAAGGTTAAATTCTTGAATTTTTCATCACACATCATCCCAAATGTCACTAAACAGCTGGAAACGGGGAGATAAGCCTTTTTTGGAAGCATTGATTAAGATTTCTGACTTTTTCATCACATTTCAGCCCAAGTGTCAGAAAAGCGCTGGAAACAGGGAGATAAGCCTTTTTTGGAAGAAATGGTTAAATTCTTGAATTTTTCATCACACATCATCCCAAATGTCACTAAACAGCTGGAAACGGGGAGATAAGCCTTTTTTGGAAGCATTGATTAAGATTTCTGACTTTTTCATCACATGTCAGCCCAAGTGTAAGAAAAGCGCTGGAAACAGGGAGATAAGCCTTTTTTGGAAGAAATGGTTAAATTCTTGAATTTTTCATCACACATCATCCCAAATGTCACTAAACAGCTGGAAACGGGGAGATAAGCCTTTTTTGGAAGCATTGATTAAGATTTCTGACTTTTTCATCACATGTCAGCCCAAGTGTCAGAAAAGCGCTGGAAACAGGGAGATAAGCCTTTTTTGGAAGAAATGGTTAAATTCTTGAATTTTTCATCACACATCATCCCAAATGTCACTAAACAGCTGGAAACGGGGAGATAAGCCTTTTTTGGAGGAAATGGTTAAATTCTTTAATTTTTCATCACACATCATCCCAAATGTCACTAATCAGCTGGAAACGAGGAGATAAGCCTTTTTTGGAAGCAATGGATAACATTTTGACTTTTTCATCACAAATCAGCTCCAGTGTCAGAAAAGCGCTGGAAACAGGGAGATCTGCCTTTTTTGGAAGAAATGGTTAAATTCTTGAATTTTTCATCACACATCATCCCAAATGTCACTAAACAGCTGGAAACGGGGAGATAAGCCTTTTTTGGAGGAAATGGTTAAATTCTTTAATTTTTCATCACACATCATCCCAAATGTCACTAATCAGCTGGAAACGAGGAGATAAGCCTTTTTTGGAAGCAATGGTTAACATTTTGACTTTTTCATCACATATCAGCTCCAGTGTCAGAAAAGCGCTGGAAACAGGGAGATAAGCCTTTTTTGGACGAAATGGTTAAATTCTTGAATTTTTCATCACACATCATCCCAAATGTCACAAATCAGCTGGAAACGAGGAGATAAGCCTTTTTTGGAAGCAATTGTTAACATTTTGACTTTTTCATCACATATCAGCTCCAGTGTCAGAAAAGCGCTGGAAACAGGGAGATCTGCCTTTTTTTGGAAGAAAAGGTTAAATTCTTGAATTTTTCATCACACATCATCCCAAATGTCACTAAACAGCTGTAAACGGGGAGATAAGCCTTTTTTGGAATTATTGATTAAGATTTCTGACTTTTTCATCACATATCAGCCCAAGTGTCAGAAAAGCGCTGGAAACAGGGAGATCTGCCTTTTTTTGGAAGAAAAGGTTAAATTCTTGAATTTTTCATCACACATCATCCCAAATGTCACTAAACAGCTGGAAACGGGGAGATAAGCCTTTTTTGGAAGCATTGATTAAGATTTCTGACTTTTTCATCACATGTCAGCCCAAGTGTCAGAAAAGCGCTGGAAACAGGGAGATAAGCCTTTTTTGGAAGAAATGGTTAAATTCTTGAATTTTTCATCACACATCATCCCAAATGTCACTAAACAGCTGGAAACGGGGAGATAAGCCTTTTTTGGAAGCATTGATTAAGATTTCTGACTTTTTCATCACATGTCAGCCCAAGTGTCAGAAAAGCGCTGGAAACAGGGAGATAAGCCTTTTTTGGAAGAAAAGGTTAAATTCTTGAATTTTTCATCACACATCATCCCAAATGTCACTAAACAGCTGGAAACGGGGAGATAAGCCTTTTTTGGAAGCAATGGTTAACATTTTGACTTTTTCATCACATATCAGTTCCAGTGTCAGAAAAGCGCTGGAAACAGGGAGATCTGCCTTTTTTTGGAAGAAAAGGTTAAATTCTTGAATTTTTCATCACACATCATCCCAAATGTCACTAAACAGCTGGAAACGGGGAGATAAGCCTTTTTTGGAAGCATTGATTAAGATTTCTGACTTTTTCATCACATTTCAGCCCAAGTGTCAGAAAAGCGCTGGAAACAGGGAGATAAGCCTTTTTTGGAAGAAATGGTTAAATTCTTGAATTTTTCATCACACATCATCCCAAATGTCACTAAACAGCTGGAAACGGGGAGATAAGCCTTTTTTGGAAGCATTGATTAAGATTTCTGACTTTTTCATCACATGTCAGCCCAAGTGTCAGAAAAGCGCTGGAAACAGGGAGATAAGCCTTTTTTGGAAGAAATGGTTAAATTCTTGAATTTTTCATCACACATCATCCCAAATGTCACTAAACAGCTGGAAACGGGGAGATAAGCCTTTTTTGGAAGCATTGATTAAGATTTCTGACTTTTTCATCACATGTCAGCCCAAGTGTCAGAAAAGCGCTGGAAACAGGGAGATAAGCCTTTTTTGGAAGAAATGGTTAAATTCTTGAATTTTTCATCACACATCATCCCAAATGTCACTAAACAGCTGGAAACGGGGAGATAAGCCTTTTTTGGAGGAAATGGTTAAATTCTTTAATTTTTCATCACACATCATCCCAAATGTCACTAATCAGCTGGAAACGAGGAGATAAGCCTTTTTTGGAAGCAATGGATAACATTTTGACTTTTTCATCACATATCAGCTCCAGTGTCAGAAAAGCGCTGGAAACAGGGAGATCTGCCTTTTTTGGAAGAAATGGTTAAATTCTTGAATTTTTCATCACACATCATCCCAAATGTCACTAAACAGCTGGAAACGGGGAGATAAGCCTTTTTTGGAGGAAATGGTTAAATTCTTTAATTTTTCATCACACATCATCCCAAATGTCACTAATCAGCTGGAAACGAGGAGATAAGCCTTTTTTGGAAGCAATGGTTAACATTTTGACTTTTTCATCACATATCAGCTCCAGTGTCAGAAAAGCGCTGGAAACAGGGAGATCTGCCTTTTTTTGGAAGAAAAGGTTAAATTCTTGAATTTTTCATCACACATCATCCCAAATGTCACTAAACAGCTGGAAACGGGGAGATAAGCCTTTTTTGGAAGCATTGATTAAGATTTCTGACTTTTTCATCACATGTCAGCCCAAGTGTCAGAAAAGCGCTGGAAACAGGGAGATAAGCCTTTTTTGGAAGAAATGGTTAAATTCTTTAATTTTTCATCACACATCATCCCAAATGTCACTAAACAGCTGGAAACGGGGAGATAAGCCTTTTTTGGAAGCATTGATTAAGATTTCTGACTTTTTCATCACATTTCAGCCCAAGTGTCAGAAAAGCGCTGGAAACAGGGAGATAAGCCTTTTTTGGAAGAAATGGTTAAATTCTTGAATTTTTCATCACACATCATCCCAAATGTCACTAAACAGCTGGAAACGGGGAGATAAGCCTTTTTTGGAAGCATTGATTAAGATTTCTGACTTTTTCATCACATGTCAGCCCAAGTGTCAGAAAAGCGCTGGAAACAGGGAGATAAGCCTTTTTTGGAAGAAATGGTTAAATTCTTGAATTTTTCATCACACATCATCCCAAATGTCACTAAACAGCTGGAAACGGGGAGATAAGCCTTTTTTGGAAGCATTGATTAAGATTTCTGACTTTTTCATCACATGTCAGCCCAAGTGTCAGAAAAGCGCTGGAAACAGGGAGATAAGCCTTTTTTGGAAGAAATGGTTAAATTCTTTAATTTTTCATCACACATCATCCCAAATGTCACTAATCAGCTGGAAACGAGGAGATAAGCCTTTTTTGGAAGCAATGTTTAACATTTTTTACTTTTTCATCACATATCAGCTCCAGTGTCAGAAAAGCGCTGGAAACAGGGAGATCTGCCTTTTTTTGGAAGAAATGGTTAAATTCTTGAATTTTTCATCACATAATCATCCCAAATGTCACTAAACAGCTGGAAACGGGGAGATAAGCCTTTTTTGGAAGCATTGATTAAGATTTCTGACTTTTTCATCACATGTCAGCCCAAGTGTCAGAAAAGCGCTGGAAACAGGGAGATCTGCCTTTTTTTGGAAGAAAAGGTTAAATTCTTGAATTTTTCATCACACATCATCCCAAATGTCACTAAACAGCTGGAAATGGGGAGATAAGCCTTTTTTGGAAGCAATGGTTAACATTTTGACTTTTTCATCACATATCAGCTCCAGTGTCAGAAAAGCGCTGGAAACAGGGAGATCTGCCTTTTTTTGGAAGAAAAGGTTAAATTCTTGAATTTTTCATCACACATCATCCCAAATGTCACTAATCAGCTGGAAACGAGGAGATAAGCCTTTTTTGGAAGCAATGGTTAACATTTTGCCTTTTTCATCACATATCAGCTCCAGTGTCAGAAAAGCGCTGGAAAAAGGGAGATCTGCCTTTTTTTGGAAGAAAAGGTTAAATTCTTGAATTTTTCATCACACATCATCCCAAATGTCACTAAACAGCTGGAAACGGGGAGATAAGCCTTTTTTGGAAGCATTGATTAAGATTTCTGACTTTTTCATCACATGTCAGCCCAAGTGTCAGAAAAGCGCTGGAAACAGGGAGATAAGCCTTTTTTGGAAGAAATGGTTAAATTCTTGAATTTTTCATCACACATCATCCCAAATGTCACTAAACAGCTGGAAACGGGGAGATAAGCCTTTTTTGGAAGCATTGATTAAGATTTCTGACTTTTTCATCACATATCAGCCCAAGTGTCAGAAAAGCGCTGGAAACAGGGAGATCTGCCTTTTTTTGGAAGAAAAGGTTAAATTCTTGAATTTTTCATCACACATCATCCCAAATGTCACTAAACAGCTGGAAATGGGGAGATAAGCCTTTTTTGGAAGCAATGGTTAACATTTTGACTTTTTCATCACATATCAGCTCCAGTGTCAGAAAAGCGCTGGAAACAGGGAGATCTGCCTTTTTTTGGAAGAAAAGGTTATATTCTTGAATTTTTCATCACACATCATCCCAAATGTCACTAAACAGCTGGAAACGGGGAGATAAGCCTTTTTTGGAAGCATTGATTAAGATTTCTGACTTTTTCATCACATGACAGCCCAAGTGTCAGAAAAGCGCTGGAAACAGGGAGATAAGCCTTTTTTGGAAGAAATGGTTAAATTCTTTAATTTTTCATCACACATCATCCCAAATGTCACAAATCAGCTGGAAACGAGGAGATAAGCCTTTTTTGGAAGCAATTGTTAACATTTTGACTTTTTCATCACATATCAGCTCCAGTGTCAGAAAAGCGCTGGAAACAGGGAGATCTGCCTTTTTTTGGAAGAAAAGGTTAAATTCTTGAATTTTTCATCACACATCATCCCAAATGTCACTAAACAGCTGGAAACGGGGAGATAAGCCTTTTTTGGAATTATTGATTAAGATTTCTGACTTTTTCATCACATATCAGCCCAAGTGTCAGAAAAGCGCTGGAAACAGGGAGATCTCCCTTTTTTTGGAAGAAAAGGTTAAATTCTTGAATTTTTCATCACACATCATCCCAAATGTCACTAAACAGCTGGAAACGGGGAGATAAGCCTTTTTTGGAAGCATTGATTAAGATTTCTGACTTTTTCATCACATATCAGCTCCAGTGTCAGAAAAGCGCTGGAAACAGGGAGATCTGCCTTTTTTTGGAAGAAAAGGTTAAACTCTTGAATTTTTCATCACACATCATCCCAAATGTCACTAAACAGCTGGAAACGGGGAGATAAGCCTTTTTTGGAAGCATTGATTAAGATTTCTGACTTTTTCATCACATGTCAGCCCAAGTTTCAGAAAAGCGCTGGAAACAGGGAGATAAGCCTTTTTTGGAAGAAATGGTTAAATTCTTGAATTTTTCATCACACATCATCCCAAATGTCACTAAACAGCTGGAAACGGGGAGATAAGCCTTTTTTGGAAGCATTGATTAAGATTTCTGACTTTTTCATCACATGTCAGCCCAAGTGTCAGAAAAGCGCTGGAAACAGGGAGATAAGCCTTTTTTGGAAGAAATGGTTAAATTCTTGAATTTTTCATCACACATCATCCCAAATGTCACTCAACAGCTGGAAACGGGGAGATAAGCCTTTTTTGGAAGCAATGGTTAACATTTTGACTTTTTCATCACATATCAGCTCCAGTGTCAGAAAAGTAATGGAAACAGAGAGATCTGCCTTTTTTTGGAAGAAAAGGTTAAATTCTTGAATTTTTCATCACACATCATCCCAAATGTCACTAAACAGCTGGAAATGGGGAGATAAGCCTTTTTTGGAAGCAATGGTTAACATTTTGACTTTTTCATCACATATCAGCTCCAGTGTCAGAAAAGCGCTGGAAACAGGGAGATCTGCCTTTTTTTGGAAGAAAAGGTTAAATTCTTGAATTTTTCATCACACATCATCCCAAATGTCACTAAACAGCTGGAAACGGGGAGATAAGCCTTTTTTGGAAGCATTGATTAAGATTTCTGACTTTTTCATCACATGTCAGCCCAAGTGTCAGAAAAGCGCTGGAAACAGGGAGATAAGCCTTTTTTGGAAGAAATGGTTAAATTCTTGAATTTTTCATCACACATCATCCCAAATGTCACTAAACAGCTGGAAACGGGGAGATAAGCCTTTTTTGGAAGCATTGATTAAGATTTCTGACTTTTTCATCACATGTCAGCCCAAGTGTCAGAAAAGCGCTGGAAACAGGGAGATAAGCCTTTTTTGGAAGAAATGGTTAAATTCTTGAATTTTTCATCACACATCATCCCAAATGTCACTAAACAGCTGGAAACGGGGAGATAAGCCTTTTTTGGAAGCAATGGTTAACATTTTGCCTTTTTCATCACATATCAGCTCCAGTGTCAGAAAAGCGCTGGAAAAAGGGAGATCTGCCTTTTTTTGGAAGAAAAGGTTAAATTCTTGAATTTTTCATCACACATCATCCCAAATGTCACTAAACAGCTGGAAACGGGGAGATAAGCCTTTTTTGGAAGCATTGATTAAGATTTCTGACTTTTTCATCACATGTCAGCCCAAGTGTCAGAAAAGCGCTGGAAACAGGGAGATAAGCCTTTTTTGGAAGAAATGGTTAAATTCTTGAATTTTTCATCACACATCATCCCAAATGTCACTAAACAGCTGGAAACGGGGAGATAAGCCTTTTTTGGAAGCATTGATTAAGATTTCTGACTTTTTCATCACATATCAGCCCAAGTGTCAGTAAAGCGCTGGAAACAGGGAGATCTGCCTTTTTTTGGAA
Organism: Limanda limanda; assembly: GCF_963576545.1. Classification (NCBI taxonomy): domain Eukaryota; kingdom Metazoa; phylum Chordata; class Actinopteri; order Pleuronectiformes; family Pleuronectidae; genus Limanda; species Limanda limanda. Next base: position 68,375 of record NW_026870700.1, on the reverse strand, counting down.
GAAAAGGTTAAATTCTTGAATTTTTCATCACACATCATCCCAAATGTCACCAAACAGCTGGAAACGGGGAGATAAGCCTTTTTTGGAAGCATTGATTAAGATTTCTGACTTTTTCATCACATGTCAGCCCAAGTGTCAGAAAAGCGCTGGAAACAGGGAGATCTGCCTTTTTTTGGAAGAAATGGTTAAATTCTTGAATTTTTCATCACACATCATCCCAAATGTCACTAAACAGCTGGAAATGGGGAGATAAGCCTTTTTTGGAAGCAATGGTTAACATTTTGACTTTTTCATCACATATCAGCTCCAGTGTCAGAAAAGCGCTGGAAACAGGGAGATCTGCCTTTTTTTGGAAGAAAAGGTTATATTCTTGAATTTTTCATCACACATCATCCCAAATGTCACTAAACAGCTGGAAACGGGGAGATAAGCCTTTTTTGGAAGCATTGATTAAGATTTCTGACTTTTTCATCACATGTCAGCCCAAGTGTCAGAAAAGCGCTGGAAACAGGGAGATAAGCCTTTTTTGGAAGAAATGGTTAAATTCTTTAATTTTTCATCACACATCATCCCAAATGTCACAAATCAGCTGGAAACGAGGAGATAAGCCTTTTTTGGAAGCAATTGTTAACATTTTGACTTTTTCATCACATATCAGCTCCAGTGTCAGAAAAGCGCTGGAAACAGGGAGATCTGCCTTTTTTTGGAAGAAAAGGTTAAATTCTTGAATTTTTCATCACACATCATCCCAAATGTCACTAAACAGCTGGAAACGGGGAGATAAGCCTTTTTTGGAATTATTGATTAAGATTTCTGACTTTTTCATCACATATCAGCCCAAGTGTCAGAAAAGCGCTGTAAACAGGGAGATCTCCCTTTTTTTGGAAGAAAAGGTTAAATTCTTGAATTTTTCATCACACATCATCCCAAATGTCACTAAACAGCTGGAAACGGGAAATAAGCCTTTTTTGGAAGCATTGATTAAGATTTCTGACTTTTTCATCACATGTCAGCCCAAGTGTCAGAAAAGCGCTGGAAACAGGGAGATAAGCCTTTTTTGGAAGAAATGGTTAAATTCTTGAATTTTTCATCACACATCATCCCAAATGTCACTAAACAGCTGGAAACGGGGAGATAAGCCTTTTTTGGAGGAAATGGTTAAATTCTTTAATTTTTCATCACACATCATCCCAAATGTCACTAATCAGCTGGAAACGAGGAGATAAGCCTTTTTTGGAAGCAATGGATAACATTTTGACTTTTTCATCACATATCAGCTCCAGTGTCAGAAAAGCGCTGGAAACAGGGAGATCTGCCTTTTTTGGAAGAAATGGTTAAATTCTTGAATTTTTCATCACACATCATCCCAAATGTCACTAAACAGCTGGAAACGGGGAGATAAGCCTTTTTTGGAGGAAATGGTTAAATTCTTTAATTTTTCATCACACATCATCCCAAATGTCACTAATCAGCTGGAAACGAGGAGATAAGCCTTTTTTGGAAGCAATGGTTAACATTTTGACTTTTTCATCACATATCAGCTCCAGTGTCAGAAAAGCGCTGGAAACAGGGAGATCTGCCTTTTTTTGGAAGAAAAGGTTAAATTCTTGAATTTTTCATCACACATCATCCCAAATGTCACTAAACAGCTGGAAACGGGGAGATAAGCCTTTTTTGGAAGCATTGATTAAGATTTCTGACTTTTTCATCACATGTCAGCCCAAGTGTCAGAAAAGCGCTGGAAACAGGGAGATAAGCCTTTTTTGGAAGAAATGGTTAAATTCTTTAATTTTTCATCACACATCATCCCAAATGTCACTAAACAGCTGGAAACGGGGAGATAAGCCTTTTTTGGAAGCATTGATTAAGATTTCTGACTTTTTCATCACATTTCAGCCCAAGTGTCAGAAAAGCGCTGGAAACAGGGAGATAAGCCTTTTTTGGAAGAAATGGTTAAATTCTTGAATTTTTCATCACACATCATCCCAAATGTCACTAAACAGCTGGAAACGGGGAGATAAGACTTTTTTGGAAGCATTGATTAAGATTTCTGACTTTTTCATCACATGTCAGCCCAAGTGTCAGAAAAGCGCTGGAAACAGGGAGATAAGCCTTTTTTGGAAGAAATGGTTAAATTCTTGAATTTTTCATCACACATCATCCCAAATGTCACTAAACAGCTGGAAACGGGGAGATAAGCCTTTTTTGGAAGCATTGATTAAGATTTCTGACTTTTTCATCACATGTCAGCCCAAGTGTCAGAAAAGCGCTGGAAACAGGGAGATAAGCCTTTTTTGGAAGAAATGGTTAAATTCTTTAATTTTTCATCACACATCATCCCAAATGTCACTAATCAGCTGGAAACGAGGAGATAAGCCTTTTTTGGAAGCAATGTTTAACATTTTTTACTTTTTCATCACATATCAGCTCCAGTGTCAGAAAAGCGCTGGAAACAGGGAGATCTGCCTTTTTTTGGAAGAAATGGTTAAATTCTTGAATTTTTCATCACATAATCATCCCAAATGTCACTAAACAGCTGGAAACGGGGAGATAAGCCTTTTTTGGAAGCATTGATTAAGATTTCTGACTTTTTCATCACATGTCAGCCCAAGTGTCAGAAAAGCGCTGGAAACAGGGAGATCTGCCTTTTTTTGGAAGAAAAGGTTAAATTCTTGAATTTTTCATCACACATCATCCCAAATGTCACTAAACAGCTGGAAATGGGGAGATAAGCCTTTTTTGGAAGCAATGGTTAACATTTTGACTTTTTCATCACATATCAGCTCCAGTGTCAGAAAAGCGCTGGAAACAGGGAGATCTGCCTTTTTTTGGAAGAAAAGGTTAAATTCTTGAATTTTTCATCACACATCATCCCAAATGTCACTAATCAGCTGGAAACGAGGAGATAAGCCTTTTTTGGAAGCAATGGTTAACATTTTGCCTTTTTCATCACATATCAGCTCCAGTGTCAGAAAAGCGCTGGAAAAAGGGAGATCTGCCTTTTTTTGGAAGAAAAGGTTAAATTCTTGAATTTTTCATCACACATCATCCCAAATGTCACTAAACAGCTGGAAACGGGGAGATAAGCCTTTTTTGGAAGCATTGATTAAGATTTCTGACTTTTTCATCACATGTCAGCCCAAGTGTCAGAAAAGCGCTGGAAACAGGGAGATAAGCCTTTTTTGGAAGAAATGGTTAAATTCTTGAATTTTTCATCACACATCATCCCAAATGTCACTAAACAGCTGGAAACGGGGAGATAAGCCTTTTTTGGAAGCATTGATTAAGATTTCTGACTTTTTCATCACATATCAGCCCAAGTGTCAGAAAAGCGCTGGAAACAGGGAGATCTGCCTTTTTTTGGAAGAAAAGGTTAAATTCTTGAATTTTTCATCACACATCATCCCAAATGTCACTAAACAGCTGGAAATGGGGAGATAAGCCTTTTTTGGAAGCAATGGTTAACATTTTGACTTTTTCATCACATATCAGCTCCAGTGTCAGAAAAGCGCTGGAAACAGGGAGATCTGCCTTTTTTTGGAAGAAAAGGTTATATTCTTGAATTTTTCATCACACATCATCCCAAATGTCACTAAACAGCTGGAAACGGGGAGATAAGCCTTTTTTGGAAGCATTGATTAAGATTTCTGACTTTTTCATCACATGTCAGCCCAAGTGTCAGAAAAGCGCTGGAAACAGGGAGATAAGCCTTTTTTGGAAGAAATGGTTAAATTCTTTAATTTTTCATCACACATCATCCCAAATGTCACAAATCAGCTGGAAACGAGGAGATAAGCCTTTTTTGGAAGCAATTGTTAACATTTTGACTTTTTCATCACATGTCAGCCCAAGTGTCAGAAAAGCGCTGGAAACAGGGAGATAAGCCTTTTTTGGAAGAAATGGTTAAATTCTTGAATTTTTCATCACACATCATCCCAAATGTCACTAAACAGCTGGAAACGGGGAGATAAGCCTTTTTTGGAAGCAATGGTTAACATTTTGCCTTTTTCATCACATATCAGCTCCAGTGTCAGAAAAGCGCTGGAAAAAGGGAGATCTGCCTTTTTTGGAAGAAAAGGTTAAATTCTTGAATTTTTCATCACACATCATCCCAAATGTCACTAAACAGCTGGAAACGGGGAGATAAGCCTTTTTTGGAAGCATTGATTAAGATTTCTGACTTTTTCATCACATGTCAGCCCAAGTGTCAGAAAAGCGCTGGAAACAGGGAGATAAGCCTTTTTTGGAAGAAATGGTTAAATTCTTGAATTTTTCATCACACATCATCCCAAATGTCACTAAACAGCTGGAAACGGGGAGATAAGCCTTTTTTGGAAGCATTGATTAAGATTTCTGACTTTTTCATCACATATCAGCCCAAGTGTCAGTAAAGCGCTGGAAACAGGGAGATCTGCCTTTTTTTGGAAGAAAAGGTTAAATTCTTGAATTTTTCATCACACATCATCCCAAATGTCACCAAACAGCTGGAAACGGGGAGATAAGCCTTTTTTGGAAGCATTGATTAAGATTTCTGACTTTTTCATCACATGTCAGCCCAAGTGTCAGAAAAGCGCTGGAAACAGGGAGATCTGCCTTTTTTTGGAAGAAATGGTTAAATTCTTGAATTTTTCATCACACATCATCCCAAATGTCACTAAACAGCTGGAAATGGGGAGATAAGCCTTTTTTGGAAGCAATGGTTAACATTTTGACTTTTTCATCACATATCAGCTCCAGTGTCAGAAAAGCGCTGGAAACAGGGAGATCTGCCTTTTTTTGGAAGAAAAGGTTATATTCTTGAATTTTTCATCACACATCATCCCAAATGTCACTAAACAGCTGGAAACGGGGAGATAAGCCTTTTTTGGAAGCATTGATTAAGATTTCTGACTTTTTCATCACATATCAGCTCCAGTGTCAGAAAAGCGCTGGAAACAGGGAGATCTGCCTTTTTTTGGAAGAAAAGGTTAAACTCTTGAATTTTTCATCACACATCATCCCAAATGTCACTAAACAGCTGGAAACGGGGAGATAAGCCTTTTTTGGAAGCATTGATTAAGATTTCTGACTTTTTCATCACATGTCAGCCCAAGTTTCAGAAAAGCGCTGGAAACAGGGAGATAAGCCTTTTTTGGAAGAAATGGTTAAATTCTTGAATTTTTCATCACACATCATCCCAAATGTCACTAAACAGCTGGAAACGGGGAGATAAGCCTTTTTTGGAAGCATTGATTAAGATTTCTGACTTTTTCATCACATGTCAGCCCAAGTGTCAGAAAAGCGCTGGAAACAGGGAGATAAGCCTTTTTTGGAAGAAATGGTTAAATTCTTGAATTTTTCATCACACATCATCCCAAATGTCACTCAACAGCTGGAAACGGGGAGATAAGCCTTTTTTGGAAGCAATGGTTAACATTTTGACTTTTTCATCACATATCAGCTCCAGTGTCAGAAAAGTGCTGGAAACAGAGAGATCTGCCTTTTTTTGGAAGAAAAGGTTAAATTCTTGAATTTTTCATCACACATCATCCCAAATGTCACTAAACAGCTGGAAATGGGGAGATAAGCCTTTTTTGGAAGCAATGGTTAACATTTTGACTTTTTCATCACATATCAGCTCCAGTGTCAGAAAAGCGCTGGAAACAGGGAGATCTGCCTTTTTTTGGAAGAAAAGGTTAAATTCTTGAATTTTTCATCACACATCATCCCAAATGTCACTAAACAGCTGGAAACGGGGAGATAAGCCTTTTTTGGAAGCATTGATTAAGATTTCTGACTTTTTCATCACATGTCAGCCCAAGTGTCAGAAAAGCGCTGGAAACAGGGAGATAAGCCTTTTTTGGAAGAAATGGTTAAATTCTTGAATTTTTCATCACACATCATCCCAAATGTCACTAAACAGCTGGAAACGGGGAGATAAGCCTTTTTTGGAAGCATTGATTAAGATTTCTGACTTTTTCATCACATGTCAGCCCAAGTGTCAGAAAAGCGCTGGAAACAGGGAGATAAGCCTTTTTTGGAAGAAATGGTTAAATTCTTGAATTTTTCATCACACATCATCCCAAATGTCACTAAACAGCTGGAAACGGGGAGATAAGCCTTTTTTGGAAGCAATGGTTAACATTTTGCCTTTTTCATCACATATCAGCTCCAGTGTCAGAAAAGCGCTGGAAAAAGGGAGATCTGCCTTTTTTTGGAAGAAAAGGTTAAATTCTTGAATTTTTCATCACACATCATCCCAAATGTCACTAAACAGCTGGAAACGGGGAGATAAGCCTTTTTTGGAAGCATTGATTAAGATTTCTGACTTTTTCATCACATGTCAGCCCAAGTGTCAGAAAAGCGCTGGAAACAGGGAGATAAGCCTTTTTTGGAAGAAATGGTTAAATTCTTGAATTTTTCATCACACATCATCCCAAATGTCACTAAACAGCTGGAAACGGGGAGATAAGCCTTTTTTGGAAGCATTGATTAAGATTTCTGACTTTTTCATCACATATCAGCCCAAGTGTCAGTAAAGCGCTGGAAACAGGGAGATCTGCCTTTTTTTGGAAGAAAAGGTTAAATTCTTGAATTTTTCATCACACATCATCCCAAATGTCACCAAACAGCTGGAAACGGGGAGATAAGCCTTTTTTGGAAGCATTGATTAAGATTTCTGACTTTTTCATCACATGTCAGCCCAAGTGTCAGAAAAGCGCTGGAAACAGGGAGATCTGCCTTTTTTTGGAAGAAATGGTTAAATTCTTGAATTTTTCATCACACATCATCCCAAATGTCACTAAACAGCTGGAAATGGGGAGATAAGCCTTTTTTGGAAGCAATGGTTAACATTTTGACTTTTTCATCACATATCAGCTCCAGTGTCAGAAAAGCGCTGGAAACAGGGAGATCTGCCTTTTTTTGGAAGAAAAGGTTATATTCTTGAATTTTTCATCACACATCATCCCAAATGTCACTAAACAGCTGGAAACGGGGAGATAAGCCTTTTTTGGAAGCATTGATTAAGATTTCTGACTTTTTCATCACATGTCAGCCCAAGTGTCAGAAAAGCGCTGGAAACAGGGAGATAAGCCTTTTTTGGAAGAAATGGTTAAATTCTTTAATTTTTCATCACACATCATCCCAAATGTCACAAATCAGCTGGAAACGAGGAGATAAGCCTTTTTTGGAAGCAATTGTTAACATTTTGACTTTTTCATCACATATCAGCTCCAGTGTCAGAAAAGCGCTGGAAACAGGGAGATCTGCCTTTTTTTGGAAGAAAAGGTTAAATTCTTGAATTTTTCATCACACATCATCCCAAATGTCACTAAACAGCTGGAAACGGGGAGATAAGCCTTTTTTGGAAGCATTGATTAAGTTTCTGACTTTTTCATCACATGTCAGCCCAAGTGTCAGAAAAGCGCTGGAAACAGGGAGATAAGCCTTTTTTGGAAGAAATGGTTAAATTCTTGAATTTTTCATCACACATCATCCCAAATGTCACTAAACAGCTGGAAACGGGGAGATAAGCCTTTTTTGGAAGCATTGATTAAGATTTCTGACTTTTTCATCACATATCAGCCCAAGTGTCAGAAAAGCGCTGGAAACAGGGAGATCTGCCTTTTTTTGGAAGAAAAGGTTAAATTCTTGAATTTTTCATCACACATCATCCCAAATGTCACTAAACAGCTGGAAACGGGGAGATAAGCCTTTTTTGGAAGCATTGATTAAGATTTCTGACTTTTTCATCACATGTCAGCCCAAGTGTCAGAAAAGCGCTGGAAACAGGGAGATAAGCCTTTTTTGGAAGAAATGGTTAAATTCTTTAATTTTTCATCACACATCATCCCAAATGTCACTAATCAGCTGGAAACGAGGAGATAAGCCTTTTTTGGAAGCAATGGTTAACATTTTGACTTTTTCATCACATATCAGCTCCAGTGTCAGAGAAGCGCTGGAAACAGGGAGATCTGCCTTTTTTTGGAAGAAAAGGTTAAACTCTTGAATTTTTCATCACACATCATCCCAAATGTCACTAAACAGCTGGAAACGGGGAGATAAGCCTTTTTTGGAAGCATTGATTAAGATTTCTGACTTTTTCATCACATGTCAGCCCAAGTGTCAGAAAAGCGCTGGAAACAGGGAGATAAGCCTTTTTTGGAAGAAATGGTTAAATTCTTGAATTTTTCATCACACATCATCCCAAATGTCACTAAACAGCTGGAAACGGGGAGATAAGCCTTTTTTGGAAGCATTGATTAAGATTTCTGACTTTTTCATCACATGTCAGCCCAAGTGTCAGAAAAGCGCTGGAAACAGGGAGATAAGCCTTTTTTGGAAGAAATGGTTAAATTCTTGAATTTTTCATCACACATCATCCCAAATGTCACTAAACAGCTGGAAACGGGGAGATAAGCCTTTTTTGGAAGCAATGGTTAACATTTTGACTTTTTCATCACATATCAGCTCCAGTGTCAGAAAAGCGCTGGAAACAGGGAGATCTGCCTTTTTTTGGAAGAAAAGGTTAAATTCTTGAATTTTTCATCACACATCATCCCAAATGTCACTAAACAGCTGGAAACGGGGAGATAAGCCTTTTTTGGAAGCATTGATTAAGATTTCTGACTTTTTCATCACATGTCAGCCCAAGTGTCAGAAAAGCGCTGGAAACAGGGAGATAAGCCTTTTTTGGAAGAAATGGTTAAATTCTTGAATTTTTCATCACACATCATCCCAAATGTCACTAAACAGCTGGAAACGGGGAGATAAGCCTTTTTTGGAAGCATTGATTAAGATTTCTGACTTTTTCATCACATGTCAGCCCAAGTGTCAGAAAAGCGCTGGAAACAGGGAGATAAGCCTTTTTTGGAAGAAATGGTTAAATTCTTGAATTTTTCATCACACATCATCCCAAATGTCACTAAACAGCTGGAAACGGGGAGATAAGCCTTTTTTGGAAGCAATGGTTAACATTTTGCCTTTTTCATCACATATCAGCTCCAGTGTCAGAAAAGCGCTGGAAAAAGGGAGATCTGCCTTTTTTTGGAAGAAAAGGTTAAATTCTTGAATTTTTCATCACACATCATCCCAAATGTCACTAAACAGCTGGAAACGGGGAGATAAGCCTTTTTTGGAAGCATTGATTAAGATTTCTGACTTTTTCATCACATGTCAGCCCAAGTGTCAGAAAAGCGCTGGAAACAGGGAGATCTGCCTTTTTTTGGAAGAAAAGGTTAAATTCTTGAATTTTTCATCACACATCATCCCAAATGTCACCAAACAGCTGGAAACGGGGAGATAAGCCTTTTTAGGAAGCATTGATTAAGATTTCTGACTTTTTCATCACATGTCAGCCCAAGTGTCAGAAAAGCGCTGGAAACAGGGAGATCTGCCTTTTTTTGGAAGAAAAGGTTAAATTCTTGAATTTTTCATCACACATCATCCCAAATGTCACTAAACAGCTGGAAATGGGGAGATAAGCCTTTTTTGGAAGCAATGGTTAACATTTTGACTTTTTCATCACATATCAGCTCCAGTGTCAGAAAAGCGCTGGAAACAGGGAGATCTGCCTTTTTTTGGAAGAAAAGGTTATATTCTTGAATTTTTCATCACACATCATCCCAAATGTCACTAAACAGCTGGAAACGGGGAGATAAGCCTTTTTTGGAAGCATTGATTAAGATTTCTGACTTTTTCATCACATGTCAGCCCAAGTGTCAGAAAAGCGCTGGAAACAGGGAGATAAGCCTTTTTTGGAAGAAATGGTTAAATTCTTTAATTTTTCATCACACATCATCCCAAATGTCACAAATCAGCTGGAAACGAGGAGATAAGCCTTTTTTGGAAGCAATTGTTAACATTTTGACTTTTTCATCACATATCAGCTCCAGTGTCAGAAAAGCGCTGGAAACAGGGAGATCTGCCTTTTTTTGGAAGAAAAGGTTAAATTCTTGAATTTTTCATCACACATCATCCCAAATGTCACTAAACAGCTGGAAACGGGGAGATAAGCCTTTTTTGGAATTATTGATTAAGATTTCTGACTTTTTCATCACATATCAGCCCAAGTGTCAGAAAAGCGCTGGAAACAGGGAGATCTCCCTTTTTTTGGAAGAAAAGGTTAAATTCTTGAATTTTTCATCACACATCATCCCAAATGTCACTAAACAGCTGGAAACGGGGAGATAAGCCTTTTTTGGAAGCATTGATTAAGATTTCTGACTTTTTCATCACTGTCAGCCCAAGTGTCAGAAAAGCGCTGGAAACAGGGAGATAAGCCTTTTTTGGAAGAAATGGTTAAATTCTTTAATTTTTCATCACACATCATCCCAAATGTCACTAAACAGCTGGAAACGGGGAGATAAGCCTTTTTTGGAAGCATTGATTAAGATTTCTGACTTTTTCATCACATTTCAGCCCAAGTGTCAGAAAAGCGCTGGAAACAGGGAGATAAGCCTTTTTTGGAAGAAATGGTTAAATTCTTGAATTTTTCATCACACATCATCCCAAATGTCACTAAACAGCTGGAAACGGGGAGATAAGCCTTTTTTGGAAGCAATGGTTAACATTTTGACTTTTTCATCACATATCAGCTCCAGTGTCAGAAAAGCGCTGGAAACAGGGAGATCTGCCTTTTTTTGGAAGAAAAGGTTAAATTCTTGAATTTTTCATCACACATCATCCCAAATGTCACTAAACAGCTGGAAACGGGGAGATAAGCCTTTTTTGGAAGCATTGATTAAGATTTCTGACTTTTTCATCACATGTCAGCCCAAGTGTCAGAAAAGCGCTGGAAACAGGGAGATAAGCCTTTTTTGGAAGAAATGGTTAAATTCTTGAATTTTTCATCACACATCATCCCAAATGTCACTAAACAGCTGGAAACGGGGAGATAAGCCTTTTTTGGAAGCAATGGTTAACATTTTGACTTTTTCATCACATATCAGTTCCAGTGTCAGAAAAGCGCTGGAAACAGGGAGATCTGCCTTTTTTTGGAAGAAAAGGTTAAATTCTTGAATTTTTCATCACACATCATCCCAAATGTCACTAAACAGCTGGAAACGGGGAGATAAGCCTTTTTTGGAAGCATTGATTAAGATTTCTGACTTTTTCATCACATGTCAGCCCAAGTGTCAGAAAAGCGCTGGAAACAGGGAGATAAGCCTTTTTTGGAAGAAATGGTTAAATTCTTGAATTTTTCATCACACATCATCCCAAATGTCACTAAACAGCTGGAAACGGGGAGATAAGCCTTTTTTGGAAGCATTGATTAAGATTTCTGACTTTTTCATCACATGTCAGCCCAAGTGTCAGAAAAGCGCTGGAAACAGGGAGATAAGCCTTTTTTGGAAGAAATGGTTAAATTCTTTAATTTTTCATCACACATCATCCCAAATGTCACTAATCAGCTGGAAACGAGGAGATAAGCCTTTTTTGGAAGCAATGGTTAACATTTTGACTTTTTCATCACATATCAGCTCCAGTGTCAGAGAAGCGCTGGAAACAGGGAGATCTGCCTTTTTTTGGAAGAAAAGGTTAAACTCTTGAATTTTTCATCACACATCATCCCAAATGTCACTAAACAGCTGGAAACGGGGAGATAAGCCTTTTTTGGAAGCATTGATTAAGATTTCTGACTTTTTCATCACATGTCAGCCCAAGTGTCAGAAAAGCGCTGGAAACAGGGAGATAAGCCTTTTTTGGAAGAAATGGTTAAATTCTTGAATTTTTCATCACACATCATCCCAAATGTCACTAAACAGCTGGAAACGGGGAGATAAGCCTTTTTTGGAAGCAATGGTTAACATTTTGACTTTTTCATCACATATCAGCTCCAGTGTCAGAAAAGTGCTGGAAACAGGGAGATCTGCCTTTTTTTGGAAGAAAAGGTTAAATTCTTGAATTTTTCATCACACATCATCCCAAATGTCACTAAACAGCTGGAAACGGGGAGATAAGCCTTTTTTGGAAGCATTGATTAAGATTTCTGACTTTTTCATCACATTTCAGCCCAAGTGTCAGAAAAGCGCTGGAAACAGGGAGATAAGCCTTTTTTGGAAGAAATGGTTAAATTCTTGAATTTTTCATCACACATCATCCCAAATGTCACTAAACAGCTGGAAACGGGGAGATAAGCCTTTTTTGGAAGCATTGATTAAGATTTCTGACTTTTTCATCACATGTCAGCCCAAGTGTCAGAAAAGCGCTGGAAACAGGGAGATCTCCCTTTTTTTGGAAGAAAAGGTTAAATTCTTGAATTTTTCATCACACATCATCCCAAATGTCACTAAACAGCTGGAAACGGGGAGATAAGCCTTTTTTGGAAGCATTGATTAAGATTTCTGACTTTTTCATCACATGTCAGCCCAAGTGTCAGAAAAGCGCTGGAAACAGGGAGATAAGCCTTTTTTGGAAGAAATGGTTAAATTCTTGAATTTTTCATCACACATCATCCCAAATGTCACTAAACAGCTGGAAGCGGGGAGATAAGCCTTTTTTGGAAGCATTGATTAAGATTTCTGACTTTTTCATCACATGTCAGCCCAAGTGTCAGAAAAGCGCTGGAAACAGGGAGATCTGCCTTTTTTTGGAAGAAAAGGTTAAATTCTTGAATTTTTCATCACACATCATCCCAAATGTCACTAAACAGCTGGAAACGGGGAGATAAGCCTTTTTTGGAAGCATTGATTAAGATTTCTGACTTTTTCATCACATGTCAGCCCAAGTGTCAGAAAAGCGCTGGAAACAGGGAGATAAGCCTTTTTTGGAAGAAATGGTTAAATTCTTGAATTTTTCATCACACATCATCCCAAATGTCACTAAACAGCTGGAAACGGGGAGATAAGCCTTTTTTGGAAGCATTGATTAAGATTTCTGACTTTTTCATCACATGTCAGCCCAAGTGTCAGAAAAGCGCTGGAAACAGGGAGATAAGCCTTTTTTGGAAGAAATGGTTAAATTCTTTAATTTTTCATCACACATCATCCCAAATGTCACTAAACAGCTGGAAACGGGGAGATAAGCCTTTTTTGGAAGCATTGATTAAGATTTCTGACTTTTTCATCACATTTCAGCCCAAGTGTCAGAAAAGCGCTGGAAACAGGGAGATAAGCCTTTTTTGGAAGAAATGGTTAAATTCTTGAATTTTTCATCACACATCATCCCAAATGTCACTAAACAGCTGGAAACGGGGAGATAAGCCTTTTTTGGAAGCAATGGTTAACATTTTGACTTTTTCATCACATATCAGCTCCAGTGTCAGAAAAGCGCTGGAAACAGGGAGATCTGCCTTTTTTTGGAAGAAAAGGTTAAATTCTTGAATTTTTCATCACACATCATCCCAAATGTCACTAAACAGCTGGAAACGGGGAGATAAGCCTTTTTTGGAAGCATTGATTAAGATTTCTGACTTTTTCATCACATGTCAGCCCAAGTGTCAGAAAAGCGCTGGAAACAGGGAGATAAGCCTTTTTTGGAAGAAATGGTTAAATTCTTGAATTTTTCATCACACATCATCCCAAATGTCACTAAACAGCTGGAAACGGGGAGATAAGCCTTTTTTGGAAGCAATGGTTAACATTTTGACTTTTTCATCACATATCAGTTCCAGTGTCAGAAAAGCGCTGGAAACAGGGAGATCTGCCTTTTTTTGGAAGAAAAGGTTAAATTCTTGAATTTTTCATCACACATCATCCCAAATGTCACTAAACAGCTGGAAACGGGGAGATAAGCCTTTTTTGGAAGCATTGATTAAGATTTCTGACTTTTTCATCACATGTCAGCCCAAGTGTCAGAAAAGCGCTGGAAACAGGGAGATAAGCCTTTTTTGGAAGAAATGGTTAAATTCTTGAATTTTTCATCACACATCATCCCAAATGTCACTAAACAGCTGGAAACGGGGAGATAAGCCTTTTTTGGAAGCATTGATTAAGATTTCTGACTTTTTCATCACATATCAGCCCAAGTGTCAGAAAAGCGCTGGAAACAGGGAGATCTGCCTTTTTTTGGAAGAAAAGGTTAAATTCTTGAATTTTTCATCACACATCATCCCAAATGTCACTAAACAGCTGGAAACGGGGAGATAAGCCTTTTTTGGAAGCATTGATTAAGATTTCTGACTTTTTCATCACATGTCAGCCCAAGTGTCAGAAAAGCGCTGGAAACAGGGAGATAAGCCTTTTTTGGAAGAAATGGTTAAATTCTTTAATTTTTCATCACACATCATCCCAAATGTCACTAATCAGCTGGAAACGAGGAGATAAGCCTTTTTTGGAAGCAATGGTTAACATTTTGACTTTTTCATCACATATCAGCTCCAGTGTCAGAGAAGCGCTGGAAACAGGGAGATCTGCCTTTTTTTGGAAGAAAAGGTTAAACTCTTGAATTTTTCATCACACATCATCCCAAATGTCACTAAACAGCTGGAAACGGGGAGATAAGCCTTTTTTGGAAGCATTGATTAAGATTTCTGACTTTTTCATCACATGTCAGCCCAAGTGTCAGAAAAGCGCTGGAAACAGGGAGATAAGCCTTTTTTGGAAGAAATGGTTAAATTCTTGAATTTTTCATCACACATCATCCCAAATGTCACTAAACAGCTGGAAACGGGGAGATAAGCCTTTTTTGGAAGCATTGATTAAGATTTCTGACTTTTTCATCACATGTCAGCCCAAGTGTCAGAAAAGCGCTGGAAACAGGGAGATAAGCCTTTTTTGGAAGAAATGGTTAAATTCTTGAATTTTTCATCACACATCATCCCAAATGTCACTAAACAGCTGGAAACGGGGAGATAAGCCTTTTTTGGAAGCAATGGTTAACATTTTGACTTTTTCATCACATATCAGCTCCAGTGTCAGAAAAGTGCTGGAAACAGGGAGATCTGCCTTTTTTTGGAAGAAAAGGTTAAATTCTTGAATTTTTCATCACACATCATCCCAAATGTCACTAAACAGCTGGAAACGGGGAGATAAGCCTTTTTTGGAAGCATTGATTAAGATTTCTGACTTTTTCATCACATTTCAGCCCAAGTGTCAGAAAAGCGCTGGAAACAGGGAGATAAGCCTTTTTTGGAAGAAATGGTTAAATTCTTGAATTTTTCATCACACATCATCCCAAATGTCACTAAACAGCTGGAAACGGGGAGATAAGCCTTTTTTGGAAGCAATGGTTAACATTTTGACTTTTTCATCACATATCAGCTCCAGTGTCAGAAAAGCGCTGGAAACAGGGAGATCTGCCTTTTTTTGGAAGAAAAGGTTAAATTCTTGAATTTTTCATCACACATCATCCCAAATGTCACTAAACAGCTGGAAACGGGGAGATAAGCCTTTTTTGGAAGCATTGATTAAGATTTCTGACTTTTTCATCACATGTCAGCCCAAGTGTCAGAAAAGCGCTGGAAACAGGGAGATAAGCCTTTTTTGGAAGAAATGGTTAAATTCTTGAATTTTTCATCACACATCATCCCAAATGTCACTAAACAGCTGGAAACGGGGAGATAAGCCTTTTTTGGAAGCAATGGTTAACATTTTGACTTTTTCATCACATATCAGTTCCAGTGTCAGAAAAGCGCTGGAAACAGGGAGATCTGCCTTTTTTTGGAAGAAAAGGTTAAATTCTTGAATTTTTCATCACACATCATCCCAAATGTCACTAAACAGCTGGAAACGGGGAGATAAGCCTTTTTTGGAAGCATTGATTAAGATTTCTGACTTGTTCATCACATGTCAGCCCAAGTGTCAGAAAAGCGCTGGAAACAGGGAGATAAGCCTTTTTTGGAAGAAATGGTTAAATTCTTGAATTTTTCATCACACATCATCCCAAATGTCACTAAACAGCTGGAAACGGGGAGATAAGCCTTTTTTGGAAGCATTGATTAAGATTTCTGACTTTTTCATCACATATCAGCCCAAGTGTCAGAAAAGCGCTGGAAACAGGGAGATCTGCCTTTTTTTGGAAGAAAAGGTTAAATTCTTGAATTTTTCATCACACATCATCCCAAATGTCACTAAACAGCTGGAAACGGGGAGATAAGCCTTTTTTGGAAGCATTGATTAAGATTTCTGACTTTTTCATCACATGTCAGCCCAAGTGTCAGAAAAGCGCTGGAAACAGGGAGATAAGCCTTTTTTGGAAGAAATGGTTAAATTCTTTAATTTTTCATCACACATCATCCCAAATGTCACTAATCAGCTGGAAACGAGGAGATAAGCCTTTTTTGGAAGCAATGGTTAACATTTTGACTTTTTCATCACATATCAGCTCCAGTGTCAGAGAAGCGCTGGAAACAGGGAGATCTGCCTTTTTTTGGAAGAAAAGGTTAAACTCTTGAATTTTTCATCACACATCATCCCAAATGTCACTAAACAGCTGGAAACGGGGAGATAAGCCTTTTTTGGAAGCATTGATTAAGATTTCTGACTTTTTCATCACATGTCAGCCCAAGTGTCAGAAAAGCGCTGGAAACAGGGAGATAAGCCTTTTTTGGAAGAAATGGTTAAATTCTTGAATTTTTCATCACACATCATCCCAAATGTCACTAAACAGCTGGAAACGGGGAGATAAGCCTTTTTTGGAAGCAATGGTTAACATTTTGACTTTTTCATCACATATCAGCTCCAGTGTCAGAAAAGTGCTGGAAACAGGGAGATCTGCCTTTTTTTGGAAGAAAAGGTTAAATTCTTGAATTTTTCATCACACATCATCCCAAATGTCACTAAACAGCTGGAAACGGGGAGATAAGCCTTTTTTGGAAGCATTGATTAAGATTTCTGACTTTTTCATCACATTTCAGCCCAAGTGTCAGAAAAGCGCTGGAAACAGGGAGATAAGCCTTTTTTGGAAGAAATGGTTAAATTCTTGAATTTTTCATCACACATCATCCCAAATGTCACTAAACAGCTGGAAACGGGGAGATAAGCCTTTTTTGGAAGCATTGATTAAGATTTCTGACTTTTTCATCACATGTCAGCCCAAGTGTCAGAAAAGCGCTGGAAACAGGGAGATCTCCCTTTTTTTGGAAGAAAAGGTTAAATTCTTGAATTTTTCATCACACATCATCCCAAATGTCACTAAACAGCTGGAAACGGGGAGATAAGCCTTTTTTGGAAGCATTGATTAAGATTTCTGACTTTTTCATCACATGTCAGCCCAAGTGTCAGAAAAGCGCTGGAAACAGGGAGATAAGCCTTTTTTGGAAGAAATGGTTAAATTCTTGAATTTTTCATCACACATCATCCCAAATGTCACTAAACAGCTGGAAGCGGGGAGATAAGCCTTTTTTGGAAGCATTGATTAAGATTTCTGACTTTTTCATCACATGTCAGCCCAAGTGTCAGAAAAGCGCTGGAAACAGGGAGATCTGCCTTTTTTTGGAAGAAAAGGTTAAATTCTTGAATTTTTCATCACACATCATCCCAAATGTCACTAAACAGCTGGAAACGGGGAGATAAGCCTTTTTTGGAATTATTGATTAAGATTTCTGACTTTTTCATCACATATCAGCCCAAGTGTCAGAAAAGCGCTGGAAACAGGGAGATCTCCCTTTTTTTGGAAGAAAAGGTTAAATTCTTGAATTTTTCATCACACATCATCCCAAATGTCACTAAACAGCTGGAAACGGGGAGATAAGCCTTTTTTGGAAGCATTGATTAAGATTTCTGACTTTTTCATCACATGTCAGCCCAAGTGTCAGAAAAGCGCTGGAAACAGGGAGATCTCCCTTTTTTTGGAAGAAAAGGTTAAATTCTTGAATTTTTCATCACACATCATCCCAAATGTCACTAAACAGCTGGAAACGGGGAGATAAGCCTTTTTTGGAAGCATTGATTAAGATTTCTGACTTTTTAATCACATGTCAGCCCAAGTGTCAGAAAAGCGCTGGAAACAGGGAGATAAGCCTTTTTTGGAAGAAATGGTTAAATTCTTGAATTTTTCATCACACATCATCCCAAATGTCACTAAACAGCTGGAAACGGGGAGATAAGCCTTTTTTGGAAGCATTGATTAAGATTTCTGACTTTTTCATCACATGTCAGCCCAAGTGTCAGAAAAGCGCTGGAAACAGGGAGATAAGCCTTTTTTGGAAGAAATGGTTAAATTCTTGAATTTTTCATCACACATCATCCCAAATGTCACTAAACAGCTGGAAACGGGGAGATAAGCCTTTTTTGGAAGCAATGGTTAACATTTTGACTTTTTCATCACATATCAGCTCCAGTATCAGAAAAGCGCTGGAAACAGGGAGATCTGCCTTTTTTTGGAAGAAAAGGTTAAATTCTTGAATTTTTCATCACACATCATCCCAAATGTCACTAAACAGCTGGAAACGGGGAGATAAGCCTTTTTTGGAATTATTGATTAAGATTTCTGACTTTTTCATCACATATCAGCCCAAGTGTCAGAAAAGCGCTGGAAACAGGGAGATCTCCCTTTTTTTGGAAGAAAAGGTTAAAGTCTTGAATTTTTCATCACACATCATCCCAAATGTCACTAAACAGCTGGAAACGGGGAGATAAGCCTTTTTTGGAAGCATTGATTAAGATTTCTGACTTTTTCATCACATGTCAGCCCAAGTGTCAGAAAAGCGCTGGAAACAGGGAGATAAGCCTTTTTTGGAAGAAATGGTTAAATTCTTGAATTTTTCATCACACATCATCCCAAATGTCACTAAACAGCTGGAAACGGGGAGATAAGCCTTTTTTGGAAGCATTGATTAAGATTTCTGACTTTTTCATCACATGTCAGCCCAAGTGTCAGAAAAGCGCTGGAAACAGGGAGATAAGCCTTTTTTGGAAGAAATGGTTAAATTCTTGAATTTTTCATCACACATCATCCCAAATGTCACTAAACAGCTGGAAACGGGGAGATAAGCCTTTTTTGGAAGCAATGGTTAACATTTTGACTTTTTCATCACATATCAGCTCCAGTGTCAGAAAAGCGCTGGAAACAGGGAGATCTGCCTTTTTTTGGAAGAAAAGGTTAAATTCTTGAATTTTTCATCACACATCATCCCAAATGTCACTAAACAGCTGGAAACGGGGAGATAAGCCTTTTTTGGAAGCATTGATTAAGATTTCTGACTTTTTCATCACATGTCAGCCCAAGTGTCAGAAAAGCGCTGGAAACAGGGAGATAAGCCTTTTTTGGAAGAAATGGTTAAATTCTTGAATTTTTCATCACACATCATCCCAAATGTCACTAAACAGCTGGAAACGGGGAGATAAGCCTTTTTTGGAAGCATTGATTAAGATTTCTGACTTTTTCATCACATGTCAGCCCAAGTGTCAGAAAAGCGCTGGAAACAGGGAGATAAGCCTTTTTTGGAAGAAATGGTTAAATTCTTGAATTTTTCATCACACATCATCCCAAATGTCACTAAACAGCTGGAAACGGGGAGATAAGCCTTTTTTGGAAGCAATGGTTAACATTTTGACTTTTTCATCACTTATCAGCTCCAGTGTCAGAAAAGCGCTGGAAACAGGGAGATCTGCCTTTTTTTGGAAGAAAAGGTTAAATTCTTGAATTTTTCATCACACATCATCCCAAATGTCACTAAACAGCTGGAAACGGGGAGATAAGCCTTTTTTGGAAGCATTGATTAAGATTTCTGACTTTTTCATCACATGTCAGCCCAAGTGTCAGAAAAGCGCTGGAAACAGGGAGATAAGCCTTTTTTGGAAGAAATGGTTAAATTCTTGAATTTTTCATCACACATCATCCCAAATGTCACTAAACAGCTGGAAACGGGGAGATAAGCCTTTTTTGGAAGCATTGATTAAGATTTCTGACTTTTTCATCACATGTCAGCCCAAGTGTCAGAAAAGCGCTGGAAACAGGGAGATCTCCCTTTTTTTGGAAGAAAAGGTTAAATTCTTGAATTTTTCATCACACATCATCCCAAATGTCACTAAACAGCTGGAAACGGGGAGATAAGCCTTTTTTGGAAGCATTGATTAAGATTTCTGACTTTTTAATCACATGTCAGCCCAAGTGTCAGAAAAGCGCTGGAAACAGGGAGATAAGCCTTTTTTGGAAGAAATGGTTAAATTCTTGAATTTTTCATCACACATCATCCCAAATGTCACTAAACAGCTGGAAACGGGGAGATAAGCCTTTTTTGGAAGCATTGATTAAGATTTCTGACTTTTTCATCACATGTCAGCCCAAGTGTCAGAAAAGCGCTGGAAACAGGGAGATAAGCCTTTTTTGGAAGAAATGGTTAAATTCTTGAATTTTTCATCACACATCATCCCAAATGTCACTAAACAGCTGGAAATGGGGAGATAAGCCTTTTTTGGAAGCAATGGTTAACATTTTGACTTTTTCATCACATATCAGCTCCAGTGTCAGAAAAGCGCTGGAAACAGGGAGATCTGCCTTTTTTTGGAAGAAAAGGTTAAATTCTTGAATTTTTCATCACACATCATCCCAAATGTCACTAAACAGCTGGAAACGGGGAGATAAGCCTTTTTTGGAAGCATTGATTAAGATTTCTGACTTTTTCATCACATGTCAGCCCAAGTGTCAGAAAAGCGCTGGAAACAGGGAGATAAGCCTTTTTTGGAAGAAATGGTTAAATTCTTGAATTTTTCATCACACATCATCCCAAATGTCACTAAACAGCTGGAAACGGGGAGATAAGCCTTTTTTGGAAGCATTGATTAAGATTTCTGACTTTTTCATCACATGTCAGCCCAAGTGTCAGAAAAGCGCTGGAAACAGGGAGATAAGCCTTTTTTGGAAGAAATGGTTAAATTCTTGAATTTTTCATCACACATCATCCCAAATGTCACTAAACAGCTGGAAACGGGGAGATAAGCCTTTTTTGGAAGCAATGGTTAACATTTTGCCTTTTTCATCACATATCAGCTCCAGTGTCAGAAAAGCGCTGGAAAAAGGGAGATCTGCCTTTTTTTGGAAGAAAAGGTTAAATTCTTGAATTTTTCATCACACATCATCCCAAATGTCACTAAACAGCTGGAAACGGGGAGATAAGCCTTTTTTGGAAGCATTGATTAAGATTTCTGACTTTTTCATCACATATCAGCCCAAGTGTCAGTAAAGCGCTGGAAACAGGGAGATCTGCCTTTTTTTGGAAGAAAAGGTTAAATTCTTGAATTTTTCATCACACATCATCCCAAATGTCACCAAACAGCTGGAAACGGGGAGATAAGCCTTTTTTGGAAGCATTGATTAAGATTTCTGACTTTTTCATCACATGTCAGCCCAAGTGTCAGAAAAGCGCTGGAAACAGGGAGATCTGCCTTTTTTTGGAAGAAATGGTTAAATTCTTGAATTTTTCATCACACATCATCCCAAATGTCACTAAACAGCTGGAAATGGGGAGATAAGCCTTTTTTGGAAGCAATGGTTAACATTTTGACTTTTTCATCACATATCAGCTCCAGTGTCAGAAAAGCGCTGGAAACAGGGAGATCTGCCTTTTTTTGGAAGAAAAGGTTATATTCTTGAATTTTTCATCACACATCATCCCAAATGTCACTAAACAGCTGGAAACGGGGAGATAAGCCTTTTTTGGAAGCATTGATTAAGATTTCTGACTTTTTCATCACATGTCAGCCCAAGTGTCAGAAAAGCGCTGGAAACAGGGAGATAAGCCTTTTTTGGAAGAAATGGTTAAATTCTTTAATTTTTCATCACACATCATCCCAAATGTCACAAATCAGCTGGAAACGAGGAGATAAGCCTTTTTTGGAAGCAATTGTTAACATTTTGACTTTTTCATCACATATCAGCTCCAGTGTCAGAAAAGCGCTGGAAACAGGGAGATCTGCCTTTTTTTGGAAGAAAAGGTTAAATTCTTGAATTTTTCATCACACATCATCCCAAATGTCACTAAACAGCTGGAAACGGGGAGATAAGCCTTTTTTGGAAGCATTGATTAAGATTTCTGACTTTTTCATCACATGTCAGCCCAAGTGTCAGAAAAGCGCTGGAAACAGGGAGATAAGCCTTTTTTGGAAGAAATGGTTAAATTCTTGAATTTTTCATCACACATCATCCCAAATGTCACTAAACAGCTGGAAACGGGGAGATAAGCCTTTTTTGGAAGCATTGATTAAGATTTCTGACTTTTTCATCACATATCAGCCCAAGTGTCAGAAAAGCGCTGGAAACAGGGAGATCTGCCTTTTTTTGGAAGAAAAGGTTAAATTCTTGAATTTTTCATCACACATCATCCCAAATGTCACTAAACAGCTGGAAACGGGGAGATAAGCCTTTTTTGGAAGCATTGATTAAGATTTCTGACTTTTTCATCACATGTCAGCCCAAGTGTCAGAAAAGCGCTGGAAACAGGGAGATAAGCCTTTTTTGGAAGAAATGGTTAAATTCTTTAATTTTTCATCACACATCATCCCAAATGTCACTAATCAGCTGGAAACGAGGAGATAAGCCTTTTTTGGAAGCAATGGTTAACATTTTGACTTTTTCATCACATATCAGCTCCAGTGTCAGAGAAGCGCTGGAAACAGGGAGATCTGCCTTTTTTTGGAAGAAAAGGTTAAACTCTTGAATTTTTCATCACACATCATCCCAAATGTCACTAAACAGCTGGAAACGGGGAGATAAGCCTTTTTTGGAAGCATTGATTAAGATTTCTGACTTTTTCATCACATGTCAGCCCAAGTGTCAGAAAAGCGCTGGAAACAGGGAGATAAGCCTTTTTTGGAAGAAATGGTTAAATTCTTGAATTTTTCATCACACATCATCCCAAATGTCACTAAACAGCTGGAAACGGGGAGATAAGCCTTTTTTGGAAGCATTGATTAAGATTTCTGACTTTTTCATCACATGTCAGCCCAAGTGTCAGAAAAGCGCTGGAAACAGGGAGATCTGCCTTTTTTTGGAAGAAAAGGTTAAATTCTTGAATTTTTCATCACACATCATCCCAAATGTCACTAAACAGCTGGAAACGGGGAGATAAGCCTTTTTTGGAAGCATTGATTAAGATTTCTGACTTTTTCATCACATGTCAGCCCAAGTGTCAGAAAAGCGCTGGAAACAGGGAGATAAGCCTTTTTTGGAAGAAATGGTTAAATTCTTGAATTTTTCATCACACATCATCCCAAATGTCACTAAACAGCTGGAAACGGGGAGATAAGCCTTTTTTGGAAGCATTGATTAAGATTTCTGACTTTTTCATCACATGTCAGCCCAAGTGTCAGAAAAGCGCTGGAAACAGGGAGATAAGCCTTTTTTGGAAGAAATGGTTAAATTCTTGAATTTTTCATCACACATCATCCCAAATGTCACTAAACAGCTGGAAACGGGGAGATAAGCCTTTTTTGGAAGCATTGATTAAGATTTCTGACTTTTTCATCACATGTCAGCCCAAGTGTCAGAAAAGCGCTGGAAACAGGGAGATAAGCCTTTTTTGGAAGAAATGGTTAAATTCTTGAATTTTTCATCACACATCATCCCAAATGTCACTAAACAGCTGGAAACGGGGAGATAAGCCTTTTTTGGAAGCAATGGTTAACATTTTGACTTTTTCATCACATATCAGCTCCAGTGTCAGAAAAGCGCTGGAAACAGGGAGATCTGCCTTTTTTTGGAAGAAAAGGTTAAATTCTTGAATTTTTCATCACACATCATCCCAAATGTCACTAAACAGCTGGAAACGGGGAGATAAGCCTTTTTTGGAAGCATTGATTAAGATTTCTGACTTTTTCATCACATGTCAGCCCAAGTGTCAGAAAAGCGCTGGAAACAGGGAGATAAGCCTTTTTTGGAAGAAATGGTTAAATTCTTGAATTTTTCATCACACATCATCCCAAATGTCACTAAACAGCTGGAAACGGGGAGATAAGCCTTTTTTGGAAGCATTGATTAAGATTTCTGACTTTTTCATCACATGTCAGCCCAAGTGTCAGAAAAGCGCTGGAAACAGGGAGATAAGCCTTTTTTGGAAGAAATGGTTAAATTCTTGAATTTTTCATCACACATCATCCCAAATGTCACTAAACAGCTGGAAACGGGGAGATAAGCCTTTTTTGGAAGCAATGGTTAACATTTTGACTTTTTCATCACTTATCAGCTCCAGTGTCAGAAAAGCGCTGGAAACAGGGAGATCTGCCTTTTTTTGGAAGAAAAGGTTAAATTCTTGAATTTTTCATCACACATCATCCCAAATGTCACTAAACAGCTGGAAACGGGGAGATAAGCCTTTTTTGGAAGCATTGATTAAGATTTCTGACTTTTTCATCACATGTCAGCCCAAGTGTCAGAAAAGCGCTGGAAACAGGGAGATAAGCCTTTTTTGGAAGAAATGGTTAAATTCTTGAATTTTTCATCACACATCATCCCAAATGTCACTAAACAGCTGGAAACGGGGAGATAAGCCTTTTTTGGAAGCATTGATTAAGATTTCTGACTTTTTCATCACATGTCAGCCCAAGTGTCAGAAAAGCGCTGGAAACAGGGAGATCTCCCTTTTTTTGGAAGAAAAGGTTAAATTCTTGAATTTTTCATCACACATCATCCCAAATGTCACTAAACAGCTGGAAACGGGGAGATAAGCCTTTTTTGGAAGCATTGATTAAGATTTCTGACTTTTTAATCACATGTCAGCCCAAGTGTCAGAAAAGCGCTGGAAACAGGGAGATAAGCCTTTTTTGGAAGAAATGGTTAAATTCTTGAATTTTTCATCACACATCATCCCAAATGTCACTAAACAGCTGGAAACGGGGAGATAAGCCTTTTTTGGAAGCATTGATTAAGATTTCTGACTTTTTCATCACATGTCAGCCCAAGTGTCAGAAAAGCGCTGGAAACAGGGAGATAAGCCTTTTTTGGAAGAAATGGTTAAATTCTTGAATTTTTCATCACACATCATCCCAAATGTCACTAAACAGCTGGAAATGGGGAGATAAGCCTTTTTTGGAAGCAATGGTTAACATTTTGACTTTTTCATCACATATCAGCTCCAGTGTCAGAAAAGCGCTGGAAACAGGGAGATCTGCCTTTTTTTGGAAGAAAAGGTTAAATTCTTGAATTTTTCATCACACATCATCCCAAATGTCACTAAACAGCTGGAAACGGGGAGATAAGCCTTTTTTGGAAGCATTGATTAAGATTTCTGACTTTTTCATCACATGTCAGCCCAAGTGTCAGAAAAGCGCTGGAAACAGGGAGATAAGCCTTTTTTGGAAGAAATGGTTAAATTCTTGAATTTTTCATCACACATCATCCCAAATGTCACTAAACAGCTGGAAACGGGGAGATAAGCCTTTTTTGGAAGCATTGATTAAGATTTCTGACTTTTTCATCACATGTCAGCCCAAGTGTCAGAAAAGCGCTGGAAACAGGGAGATAAGCCTTTTTTGGAAGAAATGGTTAAATTCTTGAATTTTTCATCACACATCATCCCAAATGTCACTAAACAGCTGGAAACGGGGAGATAAGCCTTTTTTGGAAGCAATGGTTAACATTTTGCCTTTTTCATCACATATCAGCTCCAGTGTCAGAAAAGCGCTGGAAAAAGGGAGATCTGCCTTTTTTTGGAAGAAAAGGTTAAATTCTTGAATTTTTCATCACACATCATCCCAAATGTCACTAAACAGCTGGAAACGGGGAGATAAGCCTTTT
The DNA here is from genome assembly GCF_963576545.1 of Limanda limanda. NCBI lineage: Eukaryota > Metazoa > Chordata > Actinopteri > Pleuronectiformes > Pleuronectidae > Limanda > Limanda limanda. The sequence continues at coordinate 42,782 of NW_026870700.1, read as the reverse complement.
TTGGAAGCATTGATTAAGATTTCTGACTTTTTCATCACATGTCAGCCCAAGTGTCAGAAAAGCGCTGGAAACAGGGAGATAAGCCTTTTTTGGAAGAAATGGTTAAATTCTTGAATTTTTCATCACACATCATCCCAAATGTCACTAAACAGCTGGAAACGGGGAGATAAGCCTTTTTTGGAAGCATTGATTAAGATTTCTGACTTTTTCATCACATATCAGCCCAAGTGTCAGTAAAGCGCTGGAAACAGGGAGATCTGCCTTTTTTTGGAAGAAAAGGTTAAATTCTTGAATTTTTCATCACACATCATCCCAAATGTCACCAAACAGCTGGAAACGGGGAGATAAGCCTTTTTTGGAAGCATTGATTAAGATTTCTGACTTTTTCATCACATGTCAGCCCAAGTGTCAGAAAAGCGCTGGAAACAGGGAGATCTGCCTTTTTTTGGAAGAAATGGTTAAATTCTTGAATTTTTCATCACACATCATCCCAAATGTCACTAAACAGCTGGAAATGGGGAGATAAGCCTTTTTTGGAAGCAATGGTTAACATTTTGACTTTTTCATCACATATCAGCTCCAGTGTCAGAAAAGCGCTGGAAACAGGGAGATCTGCCTTTTTTTGGAAGAAAAGGTTATATTCTTGAATTTTTCATCACACATCATCCCAAATGTCACTAAACAGCTGGAAACGGGGAGATAAGCCTTTTTTGGAAGCATTGATTAAGATTTCTGACTTTTTCATCACATGTCAGCCCAAGTGTCAGAAAAGCGCTGGAAACAGGGAGATAAGCCTTTTTTGGAAGAAATGGTTAAATTCTTTAATTTTTCATCACACATCATCCCAAATGTCACAAATCAGCTGGAAACGAGGAGATAAGCCTTTTTTGGAAGCAATTGTTAACATTTTGACTTTTTCATCACATATCAGCTCCAGTGTCAGAAAAGCGCTGGAAACAGGGAGATCTGCCTTTTTTTGGAAGAAAAGGTTAAATTCTTGAATTTTTCATCACACATCATCCCAAATGTCACTAAACAGCTGGAAACGGGGAGATAAGCCTTTTTTGGAAGCATTGATTAAGATTTCTGACTTTTTCATCACATGTCAGCCCAAGTGTCAGAAAAGCGCTGGAAACAGGGAGATAAGCCTTTTTTGGAAGAAATGGTTAAATTCTTGAATTTTTCATCACACATCATCCCAAATGTCACTAAACAGCTGGAAACGGGGAGATAAGCCTTTTTTGGAAGCATTGATTAAGATTTCTGACTTTTTCATCACATATCAGCCCAAGTGTCAGAAAAGCGCTGGAAACAGGGAGATCTGCCTTTTTTTGGAAGAAAAGGTTAAATTCTTGAATTTTTCATCACACATCATCCCAAATGTCACTAAACAGCTGGAAACGGGGAGATAAGCCTTTTTTGGAAGCATTGATTAAGATTTCTGACTTTTTCATCACATGTCAGCCCAAGTGTCAGAAAAGCGCTGGAAACAGGGAGATAAGCCTTTTTTGGAAGAAATGGTTAAATTCTTTAATTTTTCATCACACATCATCCCAAATGTCACTAATCAGCTGGAAACGAGGAGATAAGCCTTTTTTGGAAGCAATGGTTAACATTTTGACTTTTTCATCACATATCAGCTCCAGTGTCAGAGAAGCGCTGGAAACAGGGAGATCTGCCTTTTTTTGGAAGAAAAGGTTAAACTCTTGAATTTTTCATCACACATCATCCCAAATGTCACTAAACAGCTGGAAACGGGGAGATAAGCCTTTTTTGGAAGCATTGATTAAGATTTCTGACTTTTTCATCACATGTCAGCCCAAGTGTCAGAAAAGCGCTGGAAACAGGGAGATAAGCCTTTTTTGGAAGAAATGGTTAAATTCTTGAATTTTTCATCACACATCATCCCAAATGTCACTAAACAGCTGGAAACGGGGAGATAAGCCTTTTTTGGAAGCATTGATTAAGATTTCTGACTTTTTCATCACATGTCAGCCCAAGTGTCAGAAAAGCGCTGGAAACAGGGAGATCTGCCTTTTTTTGGAAGAAAAGGTTAAATTCTTGAATTTTTCATCACACATCATCCCAAATGTCACTAAACAGCTGGAAACGGGGAGATAAGCCTTTTTTGGAAGCATTGATTAAGATTTCTGACTTTTTCATCACATGTCAGCCCAAGTGTCAGAAAAGCGCTGGAAACAGGGAGATAAGCCTTTTTTGGAAGAAATGGTTAAATTCTTTAATTTTTCATCACACATCATCCCAAATGTCACTAATCAGCTGGAAACGAGGAGATAAGCCTTTTTTGGAAGCAATGGTTAACATTTTGACTTTTTCATCACATATCAGCTCCAGTGTCAGAGAAGCGCTGGAAACAGGGAGATCTGCCTTTTTTTGGAAGAAAAGGTTAAACTCTTGAATTTTTCATCACACATCATCCCAAATGTCACTAAACAGCTGGAAACGGGGAGATAAGCCTTTTTTGGAAGCATTGATTAAGATTTCTGACTTTTTCATCACATGTCAGCCCAAGTGTCAGAAAAGCGCTGGAAACAGGGAGATAAGCCTTTTTTGGAAGAAATGGTTAAATTCTTGAATTTTTCATCACACATCATCCCAAATGTCACTAAACAGCTGGAAACGGGGAGATAAGCCTTTTTTGGAAGCATTGATTAAGATTTCTGACTTTTTCATCACATGTCAGCCCAAGTGTCAGAAAAGCGCTGGAAACAGGGAGATAAGCCTTTTTTGGAAGAAATGGTTAAATTCTTGAATTTTTCATCACACATCATCCCAAATGTCACTAAACAGCTGGAAACGGGGAGATAAGCCTTTTTTGGAAGCAATGGTTAACATTTTGACTTTTTCATCACATATCAGCTCCAGTGTCAGAAAAGTGCTGGAAACAGGGAGATCTGCCTTTTTTTGGAAGAAAAGGTTAAATTCTTGAATTTTTCATCACACATCATCCCAAATGTCACTAAACAGCTGGAAACGGGGAGATAAGCCTTTTTTGGAAGCATTGATTAAGATTTCTGACTTTTTCATCACATTTCAGCCCAAGTGTCAGAAAAGCGCTGGAAACAGGGAGATAAGCCTTTTTTGGAAGAAATGGTTAAATTCTTGAATTTTTCATCACACATCATCCCAAATGTCACTAAACAGCTGGAAACGGGGAGATAAGCCTTTTTTGGAAGCATTGATTAAGATTTCTGACTTTTTCATCACATGTCAGCCCAAGTGTCAGAAAAGCGCTGGAAACAGGGAGATAAGCCTTTTTTGGAAGAAATGGTTAAATTCTTGAATTTTTCATCACACATCATCCCAAATGTCACTAAACAGCTGGAAACGGGGAGATAAGCCTTTTTTGGAAGCAATGGTTAACATTTTGACTTTTTCATCACATATCAGCTCCAGTGTCAGAAAAGCGCTGGAAACAGGGAGATCTGCCTTTTTTTGGAAGAAAAGGTTAAATTCTTGAATTTTTCATCACACATCATCCCAAATGTCACTAAACAGCTGGAAACGGGGAGATAAGCCTTTTTTGGAAGCATTGATTAAGATTTCTGACTTTTTCATCACATGTCAGCCCAAGTGTCAGAAAAGCGCTGGAAACAGGGAGATAAGCCTTTTTTGGAAGAAATGGTTAAATTCTTGAATTTTTCATCACACATCATCCCAAATGTCACTAAACAGCTGGAAACGGGGAGATAAGCCTTTTTTGGAAGCATTGATTAAGATTTCTGACTTTTTCATCACATGTCAGCCCAAGTGTCAGAAAAGCGCTGGAAACAGGGAGATAAGCCTTTTTTGGAAGAAATGGTTAAATTCTTGAATTTTTCATCACACATCATCCCAAATGTCACTAAACAGCTGGAAACGGGGAGATAAGCCTTTTTTGGAAGCAATGGTTAACATTTTGCCTTTTTCATCACATATCAGCTCCAGTGTCAGAAAAGCGCTGGAAAAAGGGAGATCTGCCTTTTTTTGGAAGAAAAGGTTAAATTCTTGAATTTTTCATCACACATCATCCCAAATGTCACTAAACAGCTGGAAACGGGGAGATAAGCCTTTTTTGGAAGCATTGATTAAGATTTCTGACTTTTTCATCACATGTCAGCCCAAGTGTCAGAAAAGCGCTGGAAACAGGGAGATAAGCCTTTTTTGGAAGAAATGGTTAAATTCTTGAATTTTTCATCACACATCATCCCAAATGTCACTAAACAGCTGGAAACGGGGAGATAAGCCTTTTTTGGAAGCATTGATTAAGATTTCTGACTTTTTCATCACATATCAGCCCAAGTGTCAGAAAAGCGCTGGAAACAGGGAGATCTGCCTTTTTTTGGAAGAAAAGGTTAAATTCTTGAATTTTTCATCACACATCATCCCAAATGTCACCAAACAGCTGGAAACGGGGAGATAAGCATTTTTAGGAAGCATTGATTAAGATTTCTGACTTTTTCATCACATGTCAGCCCAAGTGTCAGAAAAGCGCTGGAAACAGGGAGATCTGCCTTTTTTTGGAAGAAAAGGTTAAATTCTTGAATTTTTCATCACACATCATCCCAAATGTCACTAAACAGCTGGAAATGGGGAGATAAGCCTTTTTTGGAAGCAATGGTTAACATTTTGACTTTTTCATCACATATCAGCTCCAGTGTCAGAAAAGCGCTGGAAACAGGGAGATCTGCCTTTTTTTGGAAGAAAAGGTTATATTCTTGAATTTTTCATCACACATCATCCCAAATGTCACTAAACAGCTGGAAACGGGGAGATAAGCCTTTTTTGGAAGCATTGATTAAGATTTCTGACTTTTTCATCACATGTCAGCCCAAGTGTCAGAAAAGCGCTGGAAACAGGGAGATAAGCCTTTTTTGGAAGAAATGGTTAAATTCTTTAATTTTTCATCACACATCATCCCAAATGTCACAAATCAGCTGGAAACGAGGAGATAAGCCTTTTTTGGAAGCAATTGTTAACATTTTGACTTTTTCATCACATATCAGCTCCAGTGTCAGAAAAGCGCTGGAAACAGGGAGATCTGCCTTTTTTTGGAAGAAAAGGTTAAATTCTTGAATTTTTCATCACACATCATCCCAAATGTCACTAAACAGCTGGAAACGGGGAGATAAGCCTTTTTTGGAATTATTGATTAAGATTTCTGACTTTTTCATCACATATCAGCCCAAGTGTCAGAAAAGCGCTGGAAACAGGGAGATCTCCCTTTTTTTGGAAGAAAAGGTTAAATTCTTGAATTTTTCATCACACATCATCCCAAATGTCACTAAACAGCTGGAAACGGGGAGATAAGCCTTTTTTGGAAGCATTGATTAAGATTTCTGACTTTTTCATCACTGTCAGCCCAAGTGTCAGAAAAGCGCTGGAAACAGGGAGATAAGCCTTTTTTGGAAGAAATGGTTAAATTCTTTAATTTTTCATCACACATCATCCCAAATGTCACTAAACAGCTGGAAACGGGGAGATAAGCCTTTTTTGGAAGCATTGATTAAGATTTCTGACTTTTTCATCACATTTCAGCCCAAGTGTCAGAAAAGCGCTGGAAACAGGGAGATAAGCCTTTTTTGGAAGAAATGGTTAAATTCTTGAATTTTTCATCACACATCATCCCAAATGTCACTAAACAGCTGGAAACGGGGAGATAAGCCTTTTTTGGAAGCAATGGTTAACATTTTGACTTTTTCATCACATATCAGCTCCAGTGTCAGAAAAGCGCTGGAAACAGGGAGATCTGCCTTTTTTTGGAAGAAAAGGTTAAATTCTTGAATTTTTCATCACACATCATCCCAAATGTCACTAAACAGCTGGAAACGGGGAGATAAGCCTTTTTTGGAAGCATTGATTAAGATTTCTGACTTTTTCATCACATGTCAGCCCAAGTGTCAGAAAAGCGCTGGAAACAGGGAGATAAGCCTTTTTTGGAAGAAATGGTTAAATTCTTGAATTTTTCATCACACATCATCCCAAATGTCACTAAACAGCTGGAAACGGGGAGATAAGCCTTTTTTGGAAGCAATGGTTAACATTTTGACTTTTTCATCACATATCAGTTCCAGTGTCAGAAAAGCGCTGGAAACAGGGAGATCTGCCTTTTTTTGGAAGAAAAGGTTAAATTCTTGAATTTTTCATCACACATCATCCCAAATGTCACTAAACAGCTGGAAACGGGGAGATAAGCCTTTTTTGGAAGCATTGATTAAGATTTCTGACTTTTTCATCACATGTCAGCCCAAGTGTCAGAAAAGCGCTGGAAACAGGGAGATAAGCCTTTTTTGGAAGAAATGGTTAAATTCTTGAATTTTTCATCACACATCATCCCAAATGTCACTAAACAGCTGGAAACGGGGAGATAAGCCTTTTTTGGAAGCATTGATTAAGATTTCTGACTTTTTCATCACATATCAGCCCAAGTGTCAGAAAAGCGCTGGAAACAGGGAGATCTGCCTTTTTTTGGAAGAAAAGGTTAAATTCTTGAATTTTTCATCACACATCATCCCAAATGTCACTAAACAGCTGGAAACGGGGAGATAAGCCTTTTTTGGAAGCATTGATTAAGATTTCTGACTTTTTCATCACATGTCAGCCCAAGTGTCAGAAAAGCGCTGGAAACAGGGAGATAAGCCTTTTTTGGAAGAAATGGTTAAATTCTTGAATTTTTCATCACACATCATCCCAAATGTCACTAAACAGCTGGAAACGGGGAGATAAGCCTTTTTTGGAAGCATTGATTAAGATTTCTGACTTTTTCATCACATATCAGCCCAAGTGTCAGAAAAGCGCTGGAAACAGGGAGATCTGCCTTTTTTTGGAAGAAAAGGTTAAATTCTTGAATTTTTCATCACACATCATCCCAAATGTCACTAAACAGCTGGAAACGGGGAGATAAGCCTTTTTTGGAAGCATTGATTAAGATTTCTGACTTTTTCATCACATGTCAGCCCAAGTGTCAGAAAAGCGCTGGAAACAGGGAGATAAGCCTTTTTTGGAAGAAATGGTTAAATTCTTTAATTTTTCATCACACATCATCCCAAATGTCACTAATCAGCTGGAAACGAGGAGATAAGCCTTTTTTGGAAGCAATGGTTAACATTTTGACTTTTTCATCACATATCAGCTCCAGTGTCAGAGAAGCGCTGGAAACAGGGAGATCTGCCTTTTTTTGGAAGAAAAGGTTAAACTCTTGAATTTTTCATCACACATCATCCCAAATGTCACTAAACAGCTGGAAACGGGGAGATAAGCCTTTTTTGGAAGCATTGATTAAGATTTCTGACTTTTTCATCACATGTCAGCCCAAGTGTCAGAAAAGCGCTGGAAACAGGGAGATAAGCCTTTTTTGGAAGAAATGGTTAAATTCTTGAATTTTTCATCACACATCATCCCAAATGTCACTAAACAGCTGGAAACGGGGAGATAAGCCTTTTTTGGAAGCATTGATTAAGATTTCTGACTTTTTCATCACATGTCAGCCCAAGTGTCAGAAAAGCGCTGGAAACAGGGAGATAAGCCTTTTTTGGAAGAAATGGTTAAATTCTTGAATTTTTCATCACACATCATCCCAAATGTCACTAAACAGCTGGAAACGGGGAGATAAGCCTTTTTTGGAAGCAATGGTTAACATTTTGACTTTTTCATCACATATCAGCTCCAGTGTCAGAAAAGTGCTGGAAACAGGGAGATCTGCCTTTTTTTGGAAGAAAAGGTTAAATTCTTGAATTTTTCATCACACATCATCCCAAATGTCACTAAACAGCTGGAAACGGGGAGATAAGCCTTTTTTGGAAGCATTGATTAAGATTTCTGACTTTTTCATCACATTTCAGCCCAAGTGTCAGAAAAGCGCTGGAAACAGGGAGATAAGCCTTTTTTGGAAGAAATGGTTAAATTCTTGAATTTTTCATCACACATCATCCCAAATGTCACTAAACAGCTGGAAACGGGGAGATAAGCCTTTTTTGGAAGCAATGGTTAACATTTTGACTTTTTCATCACATATCAGCTCCAGTGTCAGAAAAGCGCTGGAAACAGGGAGATCTGCCTTTTTTTGGAAGAAAAGGTTAAATTCTTGAATTTTTCATCACACATCATCCCAAATGTCACTAAACAGCTGGAAACGGGGAGATAAGCCTTTTTTGGAAGCATTGATTAAGATTTCTGACTTTTTCATCACATGTCAGCCCAAGTGTCAGAAAAGCGCTGGAAACAGGGAGATAAGCCTTTTTTGGAAGAAATGGTTAAATTCTTGAATTTTTCATCACACATCATCCCAAATGTCACTAAACAGCTGGAAACGGGGAGATAAGCCTTTTTTGGAAGCAATGGTTAACATTTTGACTTTTTCATCACATATCAGTTCCAGTGTCAGAAAAGCGCTGGAAACAGGGAGATCTGCCTTTTTTTGGAAGAAAAGGTTAAATTCTTGAATTTTTCATCACACATCATCCCAAATGTCACTAAACAGCTGGAAACGGGGAGATAAGCCTTTTTTGGAAGCATTGATTAAGATTTCTGACTTTTTCATCACATGTCAGCCCAAGTGTCAGAAAAGCGCTGGAAACAGGGAGATAAGCCTTTTTTGGAAGAAATGGTTAAATTCTTGAATTTTTCATCACACATCATCCCAAATGTCACTAAACAGCTGGAAACGGGGAGATAAGCCTTTTTTGGAAGCATTGATTAAGATTTCTGACTTTTTCATCACATATCAGCCCAAGTGTCAGAAAAGCGCTGGAAACAGGGAGATCTGCCTTTTTTTGGAAGAAAAGGTTAAATTCTTGAATTTTTCATCACACATCATCCCAAATGTCACTAAACAGCTGGAAACGGGGAGATAAGCCTTTTTTGGAAGCATTGATTAAGATTTCTGACTTTTTCATCACATGTCAGCCCAAGTGTCAGAAAAGCGCTGGAAACAGGGAGATAAGCCTTTTTTGGAAGAAATGGTTAAATTCTTTAATTTTTCATCACACATCATCCCAAATGTCACTAATCAGCTGGAAACGAGGAGATAAGCCTTTTTTGGAAGCAATGGTTAACATTTTGACTTTTTCATCACATATCAGCTCCAGTGTCAGAGAAGCGCTGGAAACAGGGAGATCTGCCTTTTTTTGGAAGAAAAGGTTAAACTCTTGAATTTTTCATCACACATCATCCCAAATGTCACTAAACAGCTGGAAACGGGGAGATAAGCCTTTTTTGGAAGCATTGATTAAGATTTCTGACTTTTTCATCACATGTCAGCCCAAGTGTCAGAAAAGCGCTGGAAACAGGGAGATAAGCCTTTTTTGGAAGAAATGGTTAAATTCTTGAATTTTTCATCACACATCATCCCAAATGTCACTAAACAGCTGGAAACGGGGAGATAAGCCTTTTTTGGAAGCATTGATTAAGATTTCTGACTTTTTCATCACATGTCAGCCCAAGTGTCAGAAAAGCGCTGGAAACAGGGAGATAAGCCTTTTTTGGAAGAAATGGTTAAATTCTTGAATTTTTCATCACACATCATCCCAAATGTCACTAAACAGCTGGAAACGGGGAGATAAGCCTTTTTTGGAAGCAATGGTTAACATTTTGACTTTTTCATCACATATCAGCTCCAGTGTCAGAAAAGTGCTGGAAACAGGGAGATCTGCCTTTTTTTGGAAGAAAAGGTTAAATTCTTGAATTTTTCATCACACATCATCCCAAATGTCACTAAACAGCTGGAAACGGGGAGATAAGCCTTTTTTGGAAGCATTGATTAAGATTTCTGACTTTTTCATCACATTTCAGCCCAAGTGTCAGAAAAGCGCTGGAAACAGGGAGATAAGCCTTTTTTGGAAGAAATGGTTAAATTCTTGAATTTTTCATCACACATCATCCCAAATGTCACTAAACAGCTGGAAACGGGGAGATAAGCCTTTTTTGGAAGCAATGGTTAACATTTTGACTTTTTCATCACATATCAGCTCCAGTGTCAGAAAAGCGCTGGAAACAGGAGATCTGCCTTTTTTTGGAAAAGAAAAGGTTAAATTCTTGAATTTTTCATCACACATCATCCCAAATGTCACTAAACAGCTGGAAACGGGGAGATAAGCCTTTTTTGGAAGCATTGATTAAGATTCTGACTTTTTCATCACATGTCAGCCCAAGTGTCAGAAAAGCGCTGGAAACAGGGAGATAAAGCCTTTTTGGAAGAAATGGTTAAATTCTTGAATTTTTCATCACACATCATCCCAAATGTCACTAAACAGCTGGAAACGGGGAGATAAGCCTTTTTTGGAAGCAATGGTTAACATTTTTGACTTTTTCATCACATATCAGTTCCAGTGTCAGAAAAGCGCTGGAAACAGGGAGATCTGCCTTTTTTTGGAAGAAAAGGTTAAATTCTTGGAATTTTTCATCACACATCATCCCAAATGTCACTAAACAGCTGGAAACGGGGAGATAAGCCTTTTTGGAAGCATTGTTTAAGATTTCTGACTTTTTCATCACATGTCAGCCCAAGTGTCAGAAAAGCGCTGGAAACAGGGAGATAAGCCTTTTTTGGAAGAAATGGTTAAATTCTTGAATTTTTCATCACACATCATCCCAAATGTCACTAAACAGCTGGAAACGGGGAGATAAGCCTTTTTTTGGAAGCATTGATTAAGATTTCTGACTTTTTCATCACATATCAGCCCAAGTGTCAGAAAAGCGCTGGAAACAGGGGAGATCTGCCTTTTTTTGGAAGAAAAGGTTAAATTCTTGAATTTTTCATCACACATCATCCCAAATGTCACTAAACAGCTGGAAACGGGGAGATAAGCCTTTTTTGGAAGCATTGATTAAGATTTCTGACTTTTTCATCACATGTCAGCCCAAGTGTCAGAAAAGCGCTGGAAACAGGGGAGATAAGCCTTTTTTGGAAGAAATGGTTAAATTCTTTAATTTTTCATCACACATCATCCCAAATGTCACTAATCAGCTGGAAACGAGGAGATAAGCCTTTTTTGGAAGCAATGGTTAACATTTTGACTTTTTCATCACATATCAGCTCCAGTGTCAGAGAAGCGCTGGAAACAGGGAGATCTGCCTTTTTTTGGAAGAAAAGGTTAAACTCTTGAATTTTTCATCACACATCATCCCAAATGTCACTAAACAGCTGGAAACGGGGAGATAAGCCTTTTTGGAAGCATTGATTAAGATTTCTGACTTTTTCATCACATGTCAGCCCAAGTGTCAGAAAAGCGCTGGAAACAGGGAGATAAGCCTTTTTTGGAAGAAATGGTTAAATTCTTGAATTTTTCATCACACATCATCCCAAATGTCACTAAACAGCTGGAAACGGGGGAGATAAGCCTTTTTTGGAAGCAATGGTTAACATTTTGACTTTTTCATCACATATCAGCTCCAGTGTCAGAAAAGTGCTGGAAACAGGGAGATCTGCCTTTTTTTGGAAGAAAAGGTTAAATTCTTGAATTTTTCATCACACATCATCCAAAATGTCACTAAACAGCTGGAAACGGGAGATAAGCCTTTTTTGGAAGCATTGATTAAGATTTCTGACTTTTTCATCACATGTCAGCCCAAGTGTCAGAAAAGCGCTGGAAACAGGGAGATAAGCCTTTTTTGGAAGAAATGGTTTAAATTCTTGAATTTTTCATCACACATCATCCCAAATGTCACTAAACAGCTGGAAACGGGAGATAAGCCTTTTTTGAAGCATTGATTAAGATTTCTGACTTTTTCATCACATGTCAGCCCAAGTGTCAGAAAAGCGCTGGAAACAGGGAGATCTGCCTTTTTTGGAAGAAAAGGTTAAATTCTTGAATTTTTCATCACACATCATCCCAAATGTCACTAAACAGCTGGAAACGGGGAGATAAGCCTTTTTTGGAAGCATTGATTAAGATTTCTGACTTTTTCATCACATGTCAGCCCCAAGTGTCAGAAAAGCGCTGGAAACAGGGAGATAAGCCTTTTTTGGAAGAAATGGTTAAATTCTTTAATTTTTCATCACACATCATCCCAAATGTCACTAATCAGCTGGAAACGAGGAGATAAGCCTTTTTTGGAAGCAATGGTTAACATTTGACTTTTTCATCACATATCAGCTCCAGTGTCAGAGAAGCGCTGGAAACAGGGAGATCTGCCTTTTTTTGGAAGAAAAGGTTAAACTCTTGAATTTTTCATCACACATCATCCAAATGTCACTAAACAGCTGGAAACGGGGATAAGCCTTTTTTGGAAGCATTGATTAAGATTTCTGAGACTTTTTCATCACATGTCAGCCCAAGTGTCAGAAAAGCGCTGGAAACAGGGAGATAAGCCTTTTTTGGAAGAAATGGTTAAATTCTTGAATTTTTCATCACACATCATCCCAAATGTCACTAAACAGCTGGAAACGGGGAGATAAGCCTTTTTTGGAAGCATTGATTAAGATTTCTGACTTTTTCATCACATGTCAGCCCAAGTGTCAGAAAAGCGCTGGAAACAGGGAGATAAGCCTTTTTTGGAAGAAATGGTTAAATTCTTGAATTTTTCATCACACATCATCCCAAATGTCACTAAACAGCTGGAAACGGGGAGATAAGCCTTTTTTGGAAGCAATGGTTAACATTTTGACTTTTTCATCACATATCAGCTCCAGTGTCAGAAAAGTGCTGGAAACAGGGAGATCTGCCTTTTTTGGAAGAAAAGGTTAAATTCTTGAATTTTTCATCACACATCATCCCAAATGTCACTAAACAGCTGGAAACGGGGAGATAAGCCTTTTTTGGAAGCATTGATTAAGATTTCTGACTTTTTCATCACATTTCAGCCCAAGTGTCAGAAAAGCGCTGGAAACAGGGAGATAAGCCTTTTTTGGAAGAAATGGTTAAATTCTTGAATTTTTCATCACACATCATCCCAAATGTCACTAAACAGCTGGAAACGGGGAGATAAGCCTTTTTTGGAAGCATTGATTAAGATTTCTGACTTTTTCATCACATGTCAGCCCAAGTGTCAGAAAAGCGCTGGAAACAGGGAGATCTCCCTTTTTTTGGAAGAAAAGGTTAAATTCTTGAATTTTTCATCACACATCATCCCAAATGTCACTAAACAGCTGGAAACGGGGAGATAAGCCTTTTTTGGAAGCATTGATTAAGATTTCTGACTTTTTCATCACATGTCAGCCCAAGTGTCAGAAAAGCGCTGGAAACAGGGAGATAAGCCTTTTTTGGAAGAAATGGTTAAATTCTTGAATTTTTCATCACACATCATCCCAAATGTCACTAAACAGCTGGAAACGGGGAGATAAGCCTTTTTTGGAAGCATTGATTAAGATTTCTGACTTTTTCATCACATGTCAGCCCAAGTGTCAGAAAAGCGCTGGAAACAGGGAGATAAGCCTTTTTTGGAAGAAATGGTTAAATTCTTGAATTTTTCATCACACATCATCCCAAATGTCACTAAACAGCTGGAAACGGGGAGATAAGCCTTTTTTGGAAGCAATGGTTAACATTTTGACTTTTTCATCACATATCAGCTCCAGTGTCAGAAAAGCGCTGGAAACAGGGAGATCTGCCTTTTTTTGGAAGAAAAGGTTAAATTCTTGAATTTTTCATCACACATCATCCCAAATGTCACTAAACAGCTGGAAACGGGGAGATAAGCCTTTTTTGGAAGCATTGATTAAGATTTCTGACTTTTTCATCACATGTCAGCCCAAGTGTCAGAAAAGCGCTGGAAACAGGGAGATAAGCCTTTTTTGGAAGAAATGGTTAAATTCTTGAATTTTTCATCACACATCATCCCAAATGTCACTAAACAGCTGGAAACGGGGAGATAAGCCTTTTTTGGAAGCATTGATTAAGATTTCTGACTTTTTCATCACATGTCAGCCCAAGTGTCAGAAAAGCGCTGGAAACAGGGAGATAAGCCTTTTTTGGAAGAAATGGTTAAATTCTTGAATTTTTCATCACACATCATCCCAAATGTCACTAAACAGCTGGAAACGGGGAGATAAGCCTTTTTTGGAAGCAATGGTTAACATTTTGCCTTTTTCATCACATATCAGCTCCAGTGTCAGAAAAGCGCTGGAAACAGGGAGATCTGCCTTTTTTTGGAAGAAAAGGTTAAATTCTTGAATTTTTCATCACACATCATCCCAAATGTCACTAAACAGCTGGAAACGGGGAGATAAGCCTTTTTTGGAAGCATTGATTAAGATTTCTGACTTTTTCATCACATGTCAGCCCAAGTGTCAGAAAAGCGCTGGAAACAGGGAGATAAGCCTTTTTTGGAAGAAATGGTTAAATTCTTGAATTTTTCATCACACATCATCCCAAATGTCACTAAACAGCTGGAAACGGAGGAGATAAGCCTTTTTTGGAAGCATTGATTAAGATTTCTGACTTTTTCATCACATATCAGCCCAAGTGTCAGAAAAGCGCTGGAAACAGGGAGATCTGCCTTTTTTTGGAAGAAAAGGTTAAATTCTTGAATTTTTCATCACACATCATCCCAAATGTCACCAAACAGCTGGAAACGGGGAGATAAGCATTTTTTAGGAAGCATTGATTAAGATTTCTGACTTTTTCATCACATGTCAGCCCAAGTGTCAGAAAAGCGCTGGAAACAGGGAGATCTGCCTTTTTTTGGAAGAAAAGGTTAAATTCTTGAATTTTTCATCACACATCATCCCAAATGTCACTAAACAGCTGGAAATGGGGAGATAAGCCTTTTTTGGAAGCAATGGTTAACATTTTGACTTTTTCATCACATATCAGCTCCAGTGTCAGAAAAGCGCTGGAAACAGGGAGATCTGCCTTTTTTTGGAAGAAAAGGTTATATTCTTGAATTTTTCATCACACATCATCCCAAATGTCACTAAACAGCTGGAAACGGGGAGATAAGCCTTTTTTGGAAGCATTGATTAAGATTTCTGACTTTTTCATCACATGTCAGCCCAAGTGTCAGAAAAGCGCTGGAAACAGGGAGATAAGCCTTTTTTGGAAGAAATGGTTAAATTCTTTAATTTTTCATCACACATCATCCCAAATGTCACAAATCAGCTGGAAACGAGGAGATAAGCCTTTTTTGGAAGCAATTGTTAACATTTTGACTTTTTCATCACATATCAGCTCCAGTGTCAGAAAAGCGCTGGAAACAGGGAGATCTGCCTTTTTTTGGAAGAAAAGGTTAAATTCTTGAATTTTTCATCACACATCATCCCAAATGTCACTAAACAGCTGGAAACGGGGAGATAAGCCTTTTTTGGAATTATTGATTAAGATTTCTGACTTTTTCATCACATATCAGCCCAAGTGTCAGAAAAGCGCTGGAAACAGGGAGATCTCCCTTTTTTTGGAAGAAAAGGTTAAATTCTTGAATTTTTCATCACACATCATCCCAAATGTCACTAAACAGCTGGAAACGGGGAGATAAGCCTTTTTTGGAAGCATTGATTAAGATTTCTGACTTTTTCATCACTGTCAGCCCAAGTGTCAGAAAAGCGCTGGAAACAGGGAGATAAGCCTTTTTTGGAAGAAATGGTTAAATTCTTTAATTTTTCATCACACATCATCCCAAATGTCACTAAACAGCTGGAAACGGGGAGATAAGCCTTTTTTGGAAGCATTGATTAAGATTTCTGACTTTTTCATCACATTTCAGCCCAAGTGTCAGAAAAGCGCTGGAAACAGGGAGATAAGCCTTTTTTGGAAGAAATGGTTAAATTCTTGAATTTTTCATCACACATCATCCCAAATGTCACTAAACAGCTGGAAACGGGGAGATAAGCCTTTTTTGGAAGCAATGGTTAACATTTTGACATTTTCATCACATATCAGCTCCAGTGTCAGAAAAGCGCTGGAAACAGGGAGATCTGCCTTTTTTTGGAAGAAAAGGTTAAATTCTTGAATTTTTCATCACACATCATCCCAAATGTCACTAAACAGCTGGAAACGGGGAGATAAGCCTTTTTTGGAAGCATTGATTAAGATTTCTGACTTTTTCATCACATGTCAGCCCAAGTGTCAGAAAAGCGCTGGAAACAGGGAGATAAGCCTTTTTTGGAAGAAATGGTTAAATTCTTGAATTTTTCATCACACATCATCCCAAATGTCACTAAACAGCTGGAAACGGGGAGATAAGCCTTTTTTGGAAGCAATGGTTAACATTTTGACTTTTTCATCACATATCAGTTCCAGTGTCAGAAAAGCGCTGGAAACAGGGAGATCTGCCTTTTTTTGGAAGAAAAGGTTAAATTCTTGAATTTTTCATCACACATCATCCCAAATGTCACTAAACAGCTGGAAACGGGGAGATAAGCCTTTTTTGGAAGCATTGATTAAGATTTCTGACTTTTTCATCACATGTCAGCCCAAGTGTCAGAAAAGCGCTGGAAACAGGGAGATAAGCCTTTTTTGGAAGAAATGGTTAAATTCTTGAATTTTTCATCACACATCATCCCAAATGTCACTAAACAGCTGGAAACGGGGAGATAAGCCTTTTTTGGAAGCATTGATTAAGATTTCTGACTTTTTCATCACATATCAGCCCAAGTGTCAGAAAAGCGCTGGAAACAGGGAGATCTGCCTTTTTTTGGAAGAAAAGGTTAAATTCTTGAATTTTTCATCACACATCATCCCAAATGTCACTAAACAGCTGGAAACGGGGAGATAAGCCTTTTTTGGAAGCATTGATTAAGATTTCTGACTTTTTCATCACATGTCAGCCCAAGTGTCAGAAAAGCGCTGGAAACAGGGAGATAAGCCTTTTTTGGAAGAAATGGTTAAATTCTTGAATTTTTCATCACACATCATCCCAAATGTCACTAAACAGCTGGAAACGGGGAGATAAGCCTTTTTTGGAAGCATTGATTAAGATTTCTGACTTTTTCATCACATATCAGCCCAAGTGTCAGAAAAGCGCTGGAAACAGGGAGATCTGCCTTTTTTTGGAAGAAAAGGTTAAATTCTTGAATTTTTCATCACACATCATCCCAAATGTCACTAAACAGCTGGAAACGGGGAGATAAGCCTTTTTTGGAAGCATTGATTAAGATTTCTGACTTTTTCATCACATGTCAGCCCAAGTGTCAGAAAAGCGCTGGAAACAGGGAGATAAGCCTTTTTTGGAAGAAATGGTTAAATTCTTTAATTTTTCATCACACATCATCCCAAATGTCACTAATCAGCTGGAAACGAGGAGATAAGCCTTTTTTGGAAGCAATGGTTAACATTTTGACTTTTTCATCACATATCAGCTCCAGTGTCAGAGAAGCGCTGGAAACAGGGAGATCTGCCTTTTTTTGGAAGAAAAGGTTAAACTCTTGAATTTTTCATCACACATCATCCCAAATGTCACTAAACAGCTGGAAACGGGGAGATAAGCCTTTTTTGGAAGCATTGATTAAGATTTCTGACTTTTTCATCACATGTCAGCCCAAGTGTCAGAAAAGCGCTGGAAACAGGGAGATAAGCCTTTTTTGGAAGAAATGGTTAAATTCTTGAATTTTTCATCACACATCATCCCAAATGTCACTAAACAGCTGGAAACGGGGAGATAAGCCTTTTTTGGAAGCATTGATTAAGATTTCTGACTTTTTCATCACATGTCAGCCCAAGTGTCAGAAAAGCGCTGGAAACAGGGAGATAAGCCTTTTTTGGAAGAAATGGTTAAATTCTTGAATTTTTCATCACACATCATCCCAAATGTCACTAAACAGCTGGAAACGGGGAGATAAGCCTTTTTTGGAAGCAATGGTTAACATTTTGACTTTTTCATCACATATCAGCTCCAGTGTCAGAAAAGTGCTGGAAACAGGGAGATCTGCCTTTTTTTGGAAGAAAAGGTTAAATTCTTGAATTTTTCATCACACATCATCCCAAATGTCACTAAACAGCTGGAAACGGGGAGATAAGCCTTTTTTGGAAGCATTGATTAAGATTTCTGACTTTTTCATCACATTTCAGCCCAAGTGTCAGAAAAGCGCTGGAAACAGGGAGATAAGCCTTTTTTGGAAGAAATGGTTAAATTCTTGAATTTTTCATCACACATCATCCCAAATGTCACTAAACAGCTGGAAACGGGGAGATAAGCCTTTTTTGGAAGCAATGGTTAACATTTTGACTTTTTCATCACATATCAGCTCCAGTGTCAGAAAAGCGCTGGAAACAGGGAGATCTGCCTTTTTTTGGAAGAAAAGGTTAAATTCTTGAATTTTTCATCACACATCATCCCAAATGTCACTAAACAGCTGGAAACGGGGAGATAAGCCTTTTTTGGAAGCATTGATTAAGATTTCTGACTTTTTCATCACATGTCAGCCCAAGTGTCAGAAAAGCGCTGGAAACAGGGAGATAAGCCTTTTTTGGAAGAAATGGTTAAATTCTTGAATTTTTCATCACACATCATCCCAAATGTCACTAAACAGCTGGAAACGGGGAGATAAGCCTTTTTTGGAAGCATTGATTAAGATTTCTGACTTTTTCATCACATATCAGCCCAAGTGTCAGAAAAGCGCTGGAAACAGGGAGATCTGCCTTTTTTTGGAAGAAAAGGTTAAATTCTTGAATTTTTCATCACACATCATCCCAAATGTCACTAAACAGCTGGAAACGGGGAGATAAGCCTTTTTTGGAAGCATTGATTAAGATTTCTGACTTTTTCATCACATGTCAGCCCAAGTGTCAGAAAAGCGCTGGAAACAGGGAGATAAGCCTTTTTTGGAAGAAATGGTTAAATTCTTTAATTTTTCATCACACATCATCCCAAATGTCACTAATCAGCTGGAAACGAGGAGATAAGCCTTTTTTGGAAGCAATGGTTAACATTTTGACTTTTTCATCACATATCAGCTCCAGTGTCAGAGAAGCGCTGGAAACAGGGAGATCTGCCTTTTTTTGGAAGAAAAGGTTAAACTCTTGAATTTTTCATCACACATCATCCCAAATGTCACTAAACAGCTGGAAACGGGGAGATAAGCCTTTTTTGGAAGCATTGATTAAGATTTCTGACTTTTTCATCACATGTCAGCCCAAGTGTCAGAAAAGCGCTGGAAACAGGGAGATAAGCCTTTTTTGGAAGAAATGGTTAAATTCTTGAATTTTTCATCACACATCATCCCAAATGTCACTAAACAGCTGGAAACGGGGAGATAAGCCTTTTTTGGAAGCATTGATTAAGATTTCTGACTTTTTCATCACATGTCAGCCCAAGTGTCAGAAAAGCGCTGGAAACAGGGAGATAAGCCTTTTTTGGAAGAAATGGTTAAATTCTTGAATTTTTCATCACACATCATCCCAAATGTCACTAAACAGCTGGAAACGGGGAGATAAGCCTTTTTTGGAAGCAATGGTTAACATTTTGACTTTTTCATCACATATCAGCTCCAGTGTCAGAAAAGTGCTGGAAACAGGGAGATCTGCCTTTTTTTGGAAGAAAAGGTTAAATTCTTGAATTTTTCATCACACATCATCCCAAATGTCACTAAACAGCTGGAAACGGGGAGATAAGCCTTTTTTGGAAGCATTGATTAAGATTTCTGACTTTTTCATCACATTTCAGCCCAAGTGTCAGAAAAGCGCTGGAAACAGGGAGATAAGCCTTTTTTGGAAGAAATGGTTAAATTCTTGAATTTTTCATCACACATCATCCCAAATGTCACTAAACAGCTGGAAACGGGGAGATAAGCCTTTTTTGGAAGCAATGGTTAACATTTTGACTTTTTCATCACATATCAGCTCCAGTGTCAGAAAAGCGCTGGAAACAGGGAGATCTGCCTTTTTTTGGAAGAAAAGGTTAAATTCTTGAATTTTTCATCACACATCATCCCAAATGTCACTAAACAGCTGGAAACGGGGAGATAAGCCTTTTTTGGAAGCATTGATTAAGATTTCTGACTTTTTCATCACATGTCAGCCCAAGTGTCAGAAAAGCGCTGGAAACAGGGAGATAAGCCTTTTTTGGAAGAAATGGTTAAATTCTTGAATTTTTCATCACACATCATCCCAAATGTCACTAAACAGCTGGAAACGGGGAGATAAGCCTTTTTTGGAAGCAATGGTTAACATTTTGACTTTTTCATCACATATCAGTTCCAGTGTCAGAAAAGCGCTGGAAACAGGGAGATCTGCCTTTTTTTGGAAGAAAAGGTTAAATTCTTGAATTTTTCATCACACATCATCCCAAATGTCACTAAACAGCTGGAAACGGGGAGATAAGCCTTTTTTGGAAGCATTGATTAAGATTTCTGACTTTTTCATCACATGTCAGCCCAAGTGTCAGAAAAGCGCTGGAAACAGGGAGATAAGCCTTTTTTGGAAGAAATGGTTAAATTCTTGAATTTTTCATCACACATCATCCCAAATGTCACTAAACAGCTGGAAACGGGGAGATAAGCCTTTTTTGGAAGCATTGATTAAGATTTCTGACTTTTTCATCACATATCAGCCCAAGTGTCAGAAAAGCGCTGGAAACAGGGAGATCTGCCTTTTTTTGGAAGAAAAGGTTAAATTCTTGAATTTTTCATCACACATCATCCCAAATGTCACTAAACAGCTGGAAACGGGGAGATAAGCCTTTTTTGGAAGCATTGATTAAGATTTCTGACTTTTTCATCACATGTCAGCCCAAGTGTCAGAAAAGCGCTGGAAACAGGGAGATAAGCCTTTTTTGGAAGAAATGGTTAAATTCTTTAATTTTTCATCACACATCATCCCAAATGTCACTAATCAGCTGGAAACGAGGAGATAAGCCTTTTTTGGAAGCAATGGTTAACATTTTGACTTTTTCATCACATATCAGCTCCAGTGTCAGAGAAGCGCTGGAAACAGGGAGATCTGCCTTTTTTTGGAAGAAAAGGTTAAACTCTTGAATTTTTCATCACACATCATCCCAAATGTCACTAAACAGCTGGAAACGGGGAGATAAGCCTTTTTTGGAAGCATTGATTAAGATTTCTGACTTTTTCATCACATGTCAGCCCAAGTGTCAGAAAAGCGCTGGAAACAGGGAGATAAGCCTTTTTTGGAAGAAATGGTTAAATTCTTGAATTTTTCATCACACATCATCCCAAATGTCACTAAACAGCTGGAAACGGGGAGATAAGCCTTTTTTGGAAGCAATGGTTAACATTTTGACTTTTTCATCACATATCAGCTCCAGTGTCAGAAAAGTGCTGGAAACAGGGAGATCTGCCTTTTTTTGGAAGAAAAGGTTAAATTCTTGAATTTTTCATCACACATCATCCCAAATGTCACTAAACAGCTGGAAACGGGGAGATAAGCCTTTTTTGGAAGCATTGATTAAGATTTCTGACTTTTTCATCACATTTCAGCCCAAGTGTCAGAAAAGCGCTGGAAACAGGGAGATAAGCCTTTTTTGGAAGAAATGGTTAAATTCTTGAATTTTTCATCACACATCATCCCAAATGTCACTAAACAGCTGGAAACGGGGAGATAAGCCTTTTTTGGAAGCATTGATTAAGATTTCTGACTTTTTCATCACATGTCAGCCCAAGTGTCAGAAAAGCGCTGGAAACAGGGAGATCTCCCTTTTTTTGGAAGAAAAGGTTAAATTCTTGAATTTTTCATCACACATCATCCCAAATGTCACTAAACAGCTGGAAACGGGGAGATAAGCCTTTTTTGGAAGCATTGATTAAGATTTCTGACTTTTTCATCACATGTCAGCCCAAGTGTCAGAAAAGCGCTGGAAACAGGGAGATAAGCCTTTTTTGGAAGAAATGGTTAAATTCTTGAATTTTTCATCACACATCATCCCAAATGTCACTAAACAGCTGGAAGCGGGGAGATAAGCCTTTTTTGGAAGCATTGATTAAGATTTCTGACTTTTTCATCACATGTCAGCCCAAGTGTCAGAAAAGCGCTGGAAACAGGGAGATCTGCCTTTTTTTGGAAGAAAAGGTTAAATTCTTGAATTTTTCATCACACATCATCCCAAATGTCACTAAACAGCTGGAAACGGGGAGATAAGCCTTTTTTGGAAGCATTGATTAAGATTTCTGACTTTTTCATCACATGTCAGCCCAAGTGTCAGAAAAGCGCTGGAAACAGGGAGATAAGCCTTTTTTGGAAGAAATGGTTAAATTCTTGAATTTTTCATCACACATCATCCCAAATGTCACTAAACAGCTGGAAACGGGGAGATAAGCCTTTTTTGGAAGCATTGATTAAGATTTCTGACTTTTTCATCACATGTCAGCCCAAGTGTCAGAAAAGCGCTGGAAACAGGGAGATAAGCCTTTTTTGGAAGAAATGGTTAAATTCTTTAATTTTTCATCACACATCATCCCAAATGTCACAAATCAGCTGGAAACGAGGAGATAAGCCTTTTTTGGAAGCAATTGTTAACATTTTGACTTTTTCATCACATATCAGCTCCAGTGTCAGAAAAGCACTGGAAACAGGGAGATCTGCCTTTTTTTGGAAGAAAAGGTTAAATTCTTGAATTTTTCATCACACATCATCCCAAATGTCACTAAACAGCTGGAAACGGGGAGATAAGCCTTTTTTGGAATTATTGATTAAGATTTCTGACTTTTTCATCACATATCAGCCCAAGTGTCAGAAAAGCGCTGGAAACAGGGAGATCTCCCTTTTTTTGGAAGAAAAGGTTAAATTCTTGAATTTTTCATCACACATCATCCCAAATGTCACTAAACAGCTGGAAACGGGGAGATAAGCCTTTTTTGGAAGCATTGATTAAGATTTCTGACTTTTTCATCACATGTCAGCCCAAGTGTCAGAAAAGCGCTGGAAACAGGGAGATCTCCCTTTTTTTGGAAGAAAAGGTTAAATTCTTGAATTTTTCATCACACATCATCCCAAATGTCACTAAACAGCTGGAAACGGGGAGATAAGCCTTTTTTGGAAGCATTGATTAAGATTTCTGACTTTTTAATCACATGTCAGCCCAAGTGTCAGAAAAGCGCTGGAAACAGGGAGATAAGCCTTTTTTGGAAGAAATGGTTAAATTCTTGAATTTTTCATCACACATCATCCCAAATGTCACTAAACAGCTGGAAACGGGGAGATAAGCCTTTTTTGGAAGCATTGATTAAGATTTCTGACTTTTTCATCACATGTCAGCCCAAGTGTCAGAAAAGCGCTGGAAACAGGGAGATAAGCCTTTTTTGGAAGAAATGGTTAAATTCTTGAATTTTTCATCACACATCATCCCAAATGTCACTAAACAGCTGGAAACGGGGAGATAAGCCTTTTTTGGAAGCAATGGTTAACATTTTGACTTTTTCATCACATATCAGCTCCAGTATCAGAAAAGCGCTGGAAACAGGGAGATCTGCCTTTTTTTGGAAGAAAAGGTTAAATTCTTGAATTTTTCATCACACATCATCCCAAATGTCACTAAACAGCTGGAAACGGGGAGATAAGCCTTTTTTGGAATTATTGATTAAGATTTCTGACTTTTTCATCACATATCAGCCCAAGTGTCAGAAAAGCGCTGGAAACAGGGAGATCTCCCTTTTTTTGGAAGAAAAGGTTAAAGTCTTGAATTTTTCATCACACATCATCCCAAATGTCACTAAACAGCTGGAAACGGGGAGATAAGCCTTTTTTGGAAGCATTGATTAAGATTTCTGACTTTTTCATCACATGTCAGCCCAAGTGTCAGAAAAGCGCTGGAAACAGGGAGATAAGCCTTTTTTGGAAGAAATGGTTAAATTCTTGAATTTTTCATCACACATCATCCCAAATGTCACTAAACAGCTGGAAACGGGGAGATAAGCCTTTTTTGGAAGCATTGATTAAGATTTCTGACTTTTTCATCACATGTCAGCCCAAGTGTCAGAAAAGCGCTGGAAACAGGGAGATAAGCCTTTTTTGGAAGAAATGGTTAAATTCTTGAATTTTTCATCACACATCATCCCAAATGTCACTAAACAGCTGGAAACGGGGAGATAAGCCTTTTTTGGAAGCAATGGTTAACATTTTGACTTTTTCATCACATATCAGCTCCAGTGTCAGAAAAGCGCTGGAAACAGGGAGATCTGCCTTTTTTTGGAAGAAAAGGTTAAATTCTTGAATTTTTCATCACACATCATCCCAAATGTCACTAAACAGCTGGAAACGGGGAGATAAGCCTTTTTTGGAAGCATTGATTAAGATTTCTGACTTTTTCATCACATGTCAGCCCAAGTGTCAGAAAAGCGCTGGAAACAGGGAGATAAGCCTTTTTTGGAAGAAATGGTTAAATTCTTGAATTTTTCATCACACATCATCCCAAATGTCACTAAACAGCTGGAAACGGGGAGATAAGCCTTTTTTGGAAGCATTGATTAAGATTTCTGACTTTTTCATCACATGTCAGCCCAAGTGTCAGAAAAGCGCTGGAAACAGGGAGATAAGCCTTTTTTGGAAGAAATGGTTAAATTCTTGAATTTTTCATCACACATCATCCCAAATGTCACTAAACAGCTGGAAACGGGGAGATAAGCCTTTTTTGGAAGCAATGGTTAACATTTTGACTTTTTCATCACTTATCAGCTCCAGTGTCAGAAAAGCGCTGGAAACAGGGAGATCTGCCTTTTTTTGGAAGAAAAGGTTAAATTCTTGAATTTTTCATCACACATCATCCCAAATGTCACTAAACAGCTGGAAACGGGGAGATAAGCCTTTTTTGGAAGCATTGATTAAGATTTCTGACTTTTTCATCACATGTCAGCCCAAGTGTCAGAAAAGCGCTGGAAACAGGGAGATAAGCCTTTTTTGGAAGAAATGGTTAAATTCTTGAATTTTTCATCACACATCATCCCAAATGTCACTAAACAGCTGGAAACGGGGAGATAAGCCTTTTTTGGAAGCATTGATTAAGATTTCTGACTTTTTCATCACATGTCAGCCCAAGTGTCAGAAAAGCGCTGGAAACAGGGAGATCTCCCTTTTTTTGGAAGAAAAGGTTAAATTCTTGAATTTTTCATCACACATCATCCCAAATGTCACTAAACAGCTGGAAACGGGGAGATAAGCCTTTTTTGGAAGCATTGATTAAGATTTCTGACTTTTTAATCACATGTCAGCCCAAGTGTCAGAAAAGCGCTGGAAACAGGGAGATAAGCCTTTTTTGGAAGAAATGGTTAAATTCTTGAATTTTTCATCACACATCATCCCAAATGTCACTAAACAGCTGGAAACGGGGAGATAAGCCTTTTTTGGAAGCATTGATTAAGATTTCTGACTATTTCATCACATGTCAGCCCAAGTGTCAGAAAAGCGCTGGAAACAGGGAGATAAGCCTTTTTTGGAAGAAATGGTTAAATTCTTGAATTTTTCATCACACATCATCCCAAATGTCACTAAACAGCTGGAAACGGGGAGATAAGCCTTTTTTGGAAGCAATGGTTAACATTTTGACTTTTTCATCACATATCAGCTCCAGTATCAGAAAAGCGCTGGAAACAGGGAGATCTGCCTTTTTTTGGAAGAAAAGGTTAAATTCTTGAATTTTTCATCACACATCATCCCAAATGTCACTAAACAGCTGGAAACGGGGAGATAAGCCTTTTTTGGAATTATTGATTAAGATTTCTGACTTTTTCATCACATATCAGCCCAAGTGTCAGAAAAGCGCTGGAAACAGGGAGATCTCCCTTTTTTTGGAAGAAAAGGTTAAAGTCTTGAATTTTTCATCACACATCATCCCAAATGTCACTAAACAGCTGGAAACGGGGAGATAAGCCTTTTTTGGAAGCATTGATTAAGATTTCTGACTTTTTCATCACATGTCAGCCCAAGTGTCAGAAAAGCGCTGGAAACAGGGAGATAAGCCTTTTTTGGAAGAAATGGTTAAATTCTTGAATTTTTCATCACACATCATCCCAAATGTCACTAAACAGCTGGAAACGGGGAGATAAGCCTTTTTTGGAAGCATTGATTAAGATTTCTGACTTTTTCATCACATGTCAGCCCAAGTGTCAGAAAAGCGCTGGAAACAGGGAGATAAGCCTTTTTTGGAAGAAATGGTTAAATTCTTGAATTTTTCATCACACATCATCCCAAATGTCACTAAACAGCTGGAAACGGGGAGATAAGCCTTTTTTGGAAGCAATGGTTAACATTTTGACTTTTTCATCACATATCAGCTCCAGTGTCAGAAAAGCGCTGGAAACAGGGAGATCTGCCTTTTTTTGGAAGAAAAGGTTAAATTCTTGAATTTTTCATCACACATCATCCCAAATGTCACTAAACAGCTGGAAACGGGGAGATAAGCCTTTTTTGGAAGCATTGATTAAGATTTCTGACTTTTTCATCACATGTCAGCCCAAGTGTCAGAAAAGCGCTGGAAACAGGGAGATAAGCCTTTTTTGGAAGAAATGGTTAAATTCTTGAATTTTTCATCACACATCATCCCAAATGTCACTAAACAGCTGGAAACGGGGAGATAAGCCTTTTTTGGAAGCATTGATTAAGATTTCTGACTTTTTCATCACATGTCAGCCCAAGTGTCAGAAAAGCGCTGGAAACAGGGAGATAAGCCTTTTTTGGAAGAAATGGTTAAATTCTTGAATTTTTCATCACACATCATCCCAAATGTCACTAAACAGCTGGAAACGGGGAGATAAGCCTTTTTTGGAAGCAATGGTTAACATTTTGACTTTTTCATCACTTATCAGCTCCAGTGTCAGAAAAGCGCTGGAAACAGGGAGATCTGCCTTTTTTTGGAAGAAAAGGTTAAATTCTTGAATTTTTCATCACACATCATCCCAAATGTCACTAAACAGCTGGAAACGGGGAGATAAGCCTTTTTTGGAAGCATTGATTAAGATTTCTGACTTTTTCATCACATGTCAGCCCAAGTGTCAGAAAAGCGCTGGAAACAGGGAGATAAGCCTTTTTTGGAAGAAATGGTTAAATTCTTGAATTTTTCATCACACATCATCCCAAATGTCACTAAACAGCTGGAAACGGGGAGATAAGCCTTTTTTGGAAGCATTGATTAAGATTTCTGACTTTTTCATCACATATCAGCTCCAGTGTCAGAAAAGCGCTGGAAACAGGGAGATCTGCCTTTTTTTGGAAGAAAAGGTTAAATTCTTGAATTTTTCATCACACATCATCCCAAATGTCACTAAACAGCTGGAAACGGGGAGATAAGCCTTTTTTGGAAGAAATGGTTAAATTCTTGAATTTTTCATCACACATCATCCCAAATGTCACTAAACAGCTGGAAACGGGGAGATCAGCCTTTTTTGGAAGCATTGATTAAGATTTCTGACTTTTTCATCACATGTCAGCCCAAGTGTCAGAAAAGCGCTGGAAACAGGGAGATAAGCCTTTTTTGGAAGAAATGGTTAAATTCTTGAATTTTTCATCACACATCATCCCAAATGTCACTAAACAGCTGGAAACGGGGAGATAAGCCTTTTTTGGAAGCATTGATTAAGATTTCTGACTTTTTCATCACATGTCAGCCCAAGTGTCAGAAAAGCGCTGGAAACAGGGAGATAAGCCTTTTTTGGAAGAAATGGTTAAATTCTTGAATTTTTCATCACACATCATCCCAAATGTCACTAAACAGCTGGAAACGGGGAGATAAGCCTTTTTTGGAAGCATTGATTAAGATTTCTGACTTTTTCATCACATTTCAGCCCAAGTGTCAGAAAAGCGCTGGAAACAGGGAGATAAGCCTTTTTTGGAAGAAATGGTTAAATTCTTGAATTTTTCATCACACATCATCCCAAATGTCACTAAACAGCTGGAAACGGGGAGATAAGCCTTTTTTGGAAGCATTGATTAAGATTTCTGACTTTTTAATCACATGTCAGCCCAAGTGTCAGAAAAGCGCTGGAAACAGGGAGATCTGCCTTTTTTTGGAAGAAATGGTTAAATTCTTGAATTTTTCATCACACATCATCCCAAATGTCACTAAACAGCTGGAAACGGGGAGATAAGCCTTTTTTGGAAGCAATGGTTAACATTTTGACTTTTTCATCACATATCAGCTCCAGTGTCAGAAAAGCGCTGGAAACAGGGAGATCTGCCTTTTTTTGGAAGAAAAGGTTAAATTCTTGAATTTTTCATCACACATCATCCCAAATGTCACTAAACAGCTGGAAACGGGGAGATAAGCCTTTTTTGGAAGCAATGGTTAACATTTTGACTTTTTCATCACATATCAGCTCCAGTGTCAGAAAAGCGCTGGAAACAGGGAGATCTGCCTTTTTTTGGAAGAAAAGGTTAAATTCTTGAATTTTTCATCACACATCATCCCAAATGTCACTAAACAGCTGGAAACGGGGAGATAAGCCTTTTTTGGAAGCATTGATTAAGATTTCTGACTTTTTCATCACATGTCAGCCCAAGTGTCAGAAAAGCGCTGGAAACAGGGAGATAAGCCTTTTTTGGAAGAAATGGTTAAATTCTTGAAATTTTCATCACACATCATCCCAAATGTCACTGAACAGCTGGAAATGGGGAGATAAGCCTTTTTTGGAAGCATTGATTAAGATTTCTGACTTTTTCATCACATGTCAGCCCAAGTGTCAGAAAAGCGCTGGAAACAGGGAGATCTGCCTTTTTTTGGAAGAAAAGGTTAAATTCTTGAATTTTTCATCACACATCATCCCAAATGTCACTAAACAGCTGGAAACGGGGAGATAAGCCTTTTTTGGAAGCATTGATTAAGATTTCTGACTTTTTCATCACATGTCAGCCCAAGTGTCAGAAAAGCGCTGGAAACAGGGAGATAAGCCTTTTTTGGAAGAAATGGTTAAATTCTTGAATTTTTCATCACACATCATCCCAAATGTCACTAAACAGCTGGAAACGGGGAGATAAGCCTTTTTTGGAAGCATTGATTAAGATTTCTGACTTTTTCATCACATGTCAGCCCAAGTGTCAGAAAAGCGCTGGAAACAGGGAGATAAGCCTTTTTTGGAAGAAATGGTTAAATTCTTGAATTTTTCATCACACATCATCCCAAATGTCACTAAACAGCTGGAAACGGGGAGATAAGCCTTTTTTGGAAGCAATGGTTAACATTTTGACTTTTTCATCACATATCAGTT
This sequence comes from Limanda limanda, assembly GCF_963576545.1. Classification (NCBI taxonomy): domain Eukaryota; kingdom Metazoa; phylum Chordata; class Actinopteri; order Pleuronectiformes; family Pleuronectidae; genus Limanda; species Limanda limanda. The sequence goes on along the minus strand of NW_026870700.1, from coordinate 13,768 downwards.
CCAGTGTCAGAAAAGCGCTGGAAACAGGGAGATCTGCCTTTTTTTGGAAGAAAAGGTTAAATTCTTGAATTTTTCATCACACATCATCCCAAATGTCACTAAACAGCTGGAAACGGGGAGATAAGCCTTTTTTGGAAGCATTGATTAAGATTTCTGACTTTTTCATCACATGTCAGCCCAAGTGTCAGAAAAGCGCTGGAAACAGGGAGATAAGCCTTTTTTGGAAGAAATGGTTAAATTCTTGAATTTTTCATCACACATCATCCCAAATGTCACTAAACAGCTGGAAACGGGGAGATAAGCCTTTTTTGGAAGCATTGATTAAGATTTCTGACTTTTTCATCACATATCAGCCCAAGTGTCAGAAAAGCGCTGGAAACAGGGAGATCTGCCTTTTTTTGGAAGAAAAGGTTAAATTCTTGAATTTTTCATCACACATCATCCCAAATGTCACTAAACAGCTGGAAACGGGGAGATAAGCCTTTTTTGGAAGCATTGATTAAGATTTCTGACTTTTTCATCACATGTCAGCCCAAGTGTCAGAAAAGCGCTGGAAACAGGGAGATAAGCCTTTTTTGGAAGAAATGGTTAAATTCTTTAATTTTTCATCACACATCATCCCAAATGTCACTAATCAGCTGGAAACGAGGAGATAAGCCTTTTTTGGAAGCAATGGTTAACATTTTGACTTTTTCATCACATATCAGCTCCAGTGTCAGAGAAGCGCTGGAAACAGGGAGATCTGCCTTTTTTTGGAAGAAAAGGTTAAACTCTTGAATTTTTCATCACACATCATCCCAAATGTCACTAAACAGCTGGAAACGGGGAGATAAGCCTTTTTTGGAAGCATTGATTAAGATTTCTGACTTTTTCATCACATGTCAGCCCAAGTGTCAGAAAAGCGCTGGAAACAGGGAGATAAGCCTTTTTTGGAAGAAATGGTTAAATTCTTGAATTTTTCATCACACATCATCCCAAATGTCACTAAACAGCTGGAAACGGGGAGATAAGCCTTTTTTGGAAGCATTGATTAAGATTTCTGACTTTTTCATCACATGTCAGCCCAAGTGTCAGAAAAGCGCTGGAAACAGGCAGATAAGCCTTTTTTGGAAGAAATGGTTAAATTCTTGAATTTTTCATCACACATCATCCCAAATGTCACTAAACAGCTGGAAACGGGGAGATAAGCCTTTTTTGGAAGCAATGGTTAACATTTTGACTTTTTCATCACATATCAGCTCCAGTGTCAGAAAAGTGCTGGAAACAGGGAGATCTGCCTTTTTTTGGAAGAAAAGGTTAAATTCTTGAATTTTTCATCACACATCATCCCAAATGTCACTAAACAGCTGGAAACGGGGAGATAAGCCTTTTTTGGAAGCATTGATTAAGATTTCTGACTTTTTCATCACATTTCAGCCCAAGTGTCAGAAAAGCGCTGGAAACAGGGAGATAAGCCTTTTTTGGAAGAAATGGTTAAATTCTTGAATTTTTCATCACACATCATCCCAAATGTCACTAAACAGCTGGAAACGGGGAGATAAGCCTTTTTTGGAAGCATTGATTAAGATTTCTGACTTTTTCATCACATGTCAGCCCAAGTGTCAGAAAAGCGCTGGAAACAGGGAGATCTCCCTTTTTTTGGAAGAAAAGGTTAAATTCTTGAATTTTTCATCACACATCATCCCAAATGTCACTAAACAGCTGGAAACGGGGAGATAAGCCTTTTTTGGAAGCATTGATTAAGATTTCTGACTTTTTCATCACATGTCAGCCCAAGTGTCAGAAAAGCGCTGGAAACAGGGAGATAAGCCTTTTTTGGAAGAAATGGTTAAATTCTTGAATTTTTCATCACACATCATCCCAAATGACACTAAACAGCTGGAAACGGGGAGATAAGCCTTTTTTGGAAGCATTGATTAAGATTTCTGACTTTTTCATCACATGTCAGCCCAAGTGTCAGAAAAGCGCTGGAAACAGGGAGATAAGCCTTTTTTGGAAGAAATGGTTAAATTCTTGAATTTTTCATCACACATCATCCCAAATGTCACTAAACAGCTGGAAACGGGGAGATAAGCCTTTTTTGGAAGCATTGATTAAGATTTCTGACTTTTTCATCACATGTCAGCCCAAGTGTCAGAAAAGCGCTGGAAACAGGGAGATAAGCCTTTTTGGAAGAAATGGTTAAATTCTTGAATTTTTCATCACACATCATCCCAAATGTCACTAAACAGCTGGAAACGGGGAGATAAGCCTTTTTTGGAAGCATTGATTAAGATTTCTGACTTTTTCATCACATGTCAGCCCAAGTGTCAGAAAAGCGCTGGAAACAGGGAGATAAGCCTTTTTTGGAAGAAATGGTTAAATTCTTGAATTTTTCATCACACATCATCCCAAATGTCACTAAACAGCTGGAAACGGGGAGATAAGCCTTTTTTGGAAGCATTGATTAAGATTTCTGACTTTTTCATCACATGTCAGCCCAAGTGTCAGAAAAGCGCTGGAAACAGGGAGATAAGCCTTTTTTGGAAGAAATGGTTAAATTCTTGAATTTTTCATCACACATCATCCCAAATGTCACTAAACAGCTGGAAACGGGGAGATAAGCCTTTTTTGGAAGCATTGATTAAGATTTCTGACTTTTTCATCACATGTCAGCCCAAGTGTCAGAAAAGCGCTGGAAACAGGGAGATAAGCCTTTTTTGGAAGAAATGGTTAAATTCTTGAATTTTTCATCACACATCATCCCAAATGTCACTAAACAGCTGGAAACGGGGAGATAAGCCTTTTTTGGAAGCATTGATTAAGATTTCTGACTTTTTCATCACATGTCAGCCCAAGTGTCAGAAAAGCGCTGGAAACAGGGAGATAAGCCTTTTTTGGAAGAAATGGTTAAATTCTTGAATTTTTCATCACACATCATCCCAAATGTCACTAAACAGCTGGAAACGGGGAGATAAGCCTTTTTTGGAAGCATTGATTAAGATTTCTGACTTTTTCATCACATGTCAGCCCAAGTGTCAGAAAAGCGCTGGAAACAGGGAGATAAGCCTTTTTTGGAAGAAATGGTTAAATTCTTGAATTTTTCATCACACATCATCCCAAATGTCACTAAACAGCTGGAAACGGGGAGATAAGCCTTTTTTGGAAGCATTGATTAAGATTTCTGACTTTTTCATCACATGTCAGCCCAAGTGTCAGAAAAGCGCTGGAAACAGGGAGATAAGCCTTTTTTGGAAGAAATGGTTAAATTCTTGAATTTTTCATCACATAATCATCCAAATGTCACTAAACAGCTGGAAACGGGAGATAAGCCTTTTTTGGAAGCAATGGTTAACATTTTGACTTTTTCATCACATATCAGCTCCAGTGTCAGAAAAGCGCTGGAAACAGGGAGATCTGCCTTTTTTTGGAAGAAAAGGTTAAATTCTTGAATTTTTCATCACACATCATCCCAAATGTCACTAAACAGCTGGAAACGGGGAGATAAGCCTTTTTTGGAAGCATTGATTAAGATTTCTGACTTTTTCATCACATGTCAGCCCAAGTGTCAGAAAAGCGCTGGAAACAGGGAGATAAGCCTTTTTTGGAAGAAATGGTTAAATTCTTGAATTTTTCATCACACATCATCCCAAATGTCACTAAACAGCTGGAAACGGGGAGATAAGCCTTTTTTGGAAGCATTGATTAAGATTTCTGACTTTTTCATCACATGTCAGCCCAAGTGTCAGAAAAGCGCTGGAAACAGGGAGATAAGCCTTTTTTGGAAGAAATGGTTAAATTCTTGAATTTTTCATCACACATCATCCCAAATGTCACTAAACAGCTGGAAACGGGGAGATAAGCCTTTTTTGGAAGCATTGATTAAGATTTCTGACTTTTTCATCACATGTCAGCCCAAGTGTCAGAAAAGCGCTGGAAACAGGGAGATAAGCCTTTTTTGGAAGAAATGGTTAAATTCTTGAATTTTTCATCACACATCATCCCAAATGTCACTAAACAGCTGGAAACGGGGAGATAAGCCTTTTTTGGAAGCATTGATTAAGATTTCTGACTTTTTCATCACATGTCAGCCCAAGTGTCAGAAAAGCGCTGGAAACAGGGAGATAAGCCTTTTTTTGGAAGAAATGGTTAAATTCTTGAATTTTTCATCACACATCATCCCAAATGTCACTAAACAGCTGGAAACGGGGAGATAAGCCTTTTTTGGAAGCATTGATTAAGATTTCTGACTTTTTCATCACATGTCAGCCCAAGTGTCAGAAAAGCGCTGGAAACAGGGAGATAAGCTTTTTGGAAGAAATGGTTAAATTCTTGAATTTTTCATCACACATCATCCCAAATGTCACTAAACAGCTGGAAACGGGGAGATAAGCCTTTTTTGGAAGCATTGATTAAGATTTCTGACTTTTTCATCACATGTCAGCCCAAGTGTCAGAAAAGCGCTGGAAACAGGGAGATAAGCCTTTTTTGGAAGAAATGGTTAAATTCTTGAATTTTTCATCACACATCATCCCAAATGTCACTAAACAGCTGGAAACGGGAGATAAGCCTTTTTTGGAAGCATTGATTAAGATTTCTGACTTTTCATCACATGTCAGCCCAAGTGTCAGAAAAGCGCTGGAAACAGGGAGATAAGCCTTTTTTGGAAGAAATGGTTTAAATTCTTGAATTTTTCATCACACATCATCCCAAATGTCACTAAACAGCTGGAAACGGGGAGATAAGCCTTTTTTGGAAGCATTGATTAAGATTTCTGACTTTTTCATCACATGTCAGCCCAAGTGTCAGAAAAGCGCTGGAAACAGGGAGATAAGCCTTTTTTGGATGAAATGGTTAAATTCTTGAATTTTTCATCACACATCATCCCAAATGTCACTAAACAGCTGGAAACGGGGAGATAAGCCTTTTTTGGAATTATTGATTAAGATTTCTGACTTTTTCATCACATATCAGCCCAAGTGTCAGAAAAGCGCTGGAAACAGGGAGATCTCCCTTTTTTTGGAAGAAAAGGTTAAATTCTTGAATTTTTCATCACACATCATCCCAAATGTCACTAAACAGCTGGAAACGGGGAGATAAGCCTTTTTTGGAAGCAATGGTTAACATTTTGACTTTTTCATCACATATCAGTTCCAGTGTCAGAAAAGCGCTGGAAACAGGGAGATCTGCCTTTTTTGGAAGAAAAGGTTAAATTCTTGAATTTTTCATCACACATCATCCCAAATGTCACTAAACAGCTGGAAACGGGGAGATAAGCCTTTTTTGGAAGCATTGATTAAGATTTCTGACTTTTTCATCACATGTCAGCCCAAGTGTCAGAAAAGCGCTGGAAACAGGGAGATAAGCCTTTTTTGGAAGAAATGGTTAAATTCTTGAATTTTTTCATCACACATCATCCCAAATGTCACTAAACAGCTGGAAACGGGGAGATAAGCCTTTTTTGGAAGCATTGATTAAGATTTCTGACTTTTTCATCACATGTCAGCCCAAGTGTCAGAAAAGCGCTGGAAACAGGGAGATAAGCCTTTTTTGGAAGAAATGGTTAAATTCTTGAATTTTTCATCACACATCATCCCAAATGTCACTAAACAGCTGGAAACGGGGAGATAAGCCTTTTTTGGAAGCATTGATTAAGATTTCTGACTTTTTCATCACATGTCAGCCCAAGTGTCAGAAAAGCGCTGGAAACAGGGAGATAAGCCTTTTTTGGAAGAAATGGTTAAATTCTTGAATTTTTCATCACACATCATCCCAAATGTCACTAAACAGCTGGAAACGGGGAGATAAGCCTTTTTTGGAAGCATTGATTAAGATTTCTGACTTTTTCATCACATGTCAGCCCAAGTGTCAGAAAAGCGCTGGAAACAGGGAGATAAGCCTTTTTTGGATGGAAATGGTTAAATTCTTGAATTTTTCATCACACATCATCCCAAATGTCACTAAACAGCTGGAAACGGGGAGATAAGCCTTTTTTGGAATTATTGATTAAGATTTCTGACTTTTTCATCACATATCAGCCCAAGTGTCAGAAAAGCGCTGGAAACAGGGAGATCTCCCTTTTTTGGAAGAAAAGGTTAAATTCTTGAATTTTTCATCACACATCATCCCAAATGTCACTAAACAGCTGGAAACGGGGAGATAAGCCTTTTTTGGAAGCAATGGTTAACATTTTGACTTTTTCATCACATATCAGTTCCAGTGTCAGAAAAGCGCTGGAAACAGGGAGATCTGCCTTTTTTTGGAAGAAAAGGTTAAATTCTTGAATTTTTCATCACACATCATCCCAAATGTCACTAAACAGCTGGAAACGGGGAGATAAGCCTTTTTTGGAAGCATTGATTAAGATTTCTGACTTTTTCATCACATGTCAGCCCAAGTGTCAGAAAAGCGCTGGAAACAGGGAGATAAGCCTTTTTTTGGAAGAAATGGTTAAATTCTTGAATTTTTCATCACACATCATCCCAAATGTCACTAAACAGCTGGAAACGGGGAGATAAGCCTTTTTTGGAAGCATTGATTAAGATTTCTGACTTTTTCATCACATGTCAGCCCAAGTGTCAGAAAAGCGCTGGAAACAGGGAGATAAGCCTTTTTTGGAAGAAATGGTTAAATTCTTGAATTTTTCATCACACATCATCCCAAATGTCACTAAACAGCTGGAAACGGGGAGATAAGCCTTTTTTGGAAGCATTGATTAAGATTTCTGACTTTTTCATCACATGTCAGCCCAAGTGTCAGAAAAGCGCTGGAAACAGGGAGATAAGCCTTTTTTGGAAGAAATGGTTAAATTCTTGAATTTTTCATCACACATCATCCCAAATGTCACTAAACAGCTGGAAACGGGGAGATAAGCCTTTTTTGGAAGCATTGATTAAGATTTCTGACTTTTTCATCACATGTCAGCCCAAGTGTCAGAAAAGCGCTGGAAACAGGGAGATAAGCCTTTTTTGGAAGAAATGGTTAAATTCTTGAATTTTTCATCACACATCATCCCAAATGTCACTAAACAGCTGGAAACGGGGAGATAAGCCTTTTTTGGAAGCATTGATTAAGATTTCTGACTTTTTCATCACATGTCAGCCCAAGTGTCAGAAAAGCGCTGGAAACAGGGAGATAAGCCTTTTTTGGAAGAAATGGTTAAATTCTTGAATTTTTCATCACACATCATCCCAAATGTCACTAAACAGCTGGAAACGGGGAGATAAGCCTTTTTTGGAAGCATTGATTAAGATTTCTGACTTTTTCATCACATGTCAGCCCAAGTGTCAGAAAAGCGCTGGAAACAGGGAGATAAGCCTTTTTTGGAAGAAATGGTTAAATTCTTGAATTTTTCATCACACATCATCCCAAATGTCACTAAACAGCTGGAAACGGGGAGATAAGCCTTTTTTGGAAGCATTGATTAAGATTTCTGACTTTTTCATCACATGTCAGCCCAAGTGTCAGAAAAGCGCTGGAAACAGGGAGATAAGCCTTTTTTGGAAGAAATGGTTAAATTCTTGAATTTTTCATCACACATCATCCCAAATGTCACTAAACAGCTGGAAACGGGGAGATAAGCCTTTTTTGGAAGCATTGATTAAGATTTCTGACTTTTTCATCACATGTCAGCCCAAGTGTCAGAAAAGCGCTGGAAACAGGGAGATAAGCCTTTTTTGGAAGAAATGGTTAAATTCTTGAATTTTTCATCACACATCATCCCAAATGTCACTAAACAGCTGGAAACGGGGAGATAAGCCTTTTTTGGAAGCATTGATTAAGATTTCTGACTTTTTCATCACATGTCAGCCCAAGTGTCAGAAAAGCGCTGGAAACAGGGAGATAAGCCTTTTTTGGAAGAAATGGTTAAATTCTTGAATTTTTCATCACACATCATCCCAAATGTCACTAAACAGCTGGAAACGGGGAGATAAGCCTTTTTTGGAAGCATTGATTAAGATTTCTGACTTTTTCATCACATGTCAGCCCAAGTGTCAGAAAAGCGCTGGAAACAGGGAGATAAGCCTTTTTTGGAAGAAATGGTTAAATTCTTGAATTTTTCATCACACATCATCCCAAATGTCACTAAACAGCTGGAAACGGGGAGATAAGCCTTTTTTGGAAGCATTGATTAAGATTTCTGACTTTTTCATCACATGTCAGCCCAAGTGTCAGAAAAGCGCTGGAAACAGGGAGATAAGCCTTTTTTGGAAGAAATGGTTAAATTCTTGAATTTTTCATCACACATCATCCCAAATGTCACTAAACAGCTGGAAACGGGGAGATAAGCCTTTTTTGGAAGCATTGATTAAGATTTCTGACTTTTTCATCACATGTCAGCCCAAGTGTCAGAAAAGCGCTGGAAACAGGGAGATAAGCCTTTTTTGGAAGAAATGGTTAAATTCTTGAATTTTTCATCACACATCATCCCAAATGTCACTAAACAGCTGGAAACGGGGAGATAAGCCTTTTTTGGAAGCATTGATTAAGATTTCTGACTTTTTCATCACATGTCAGCCCAAGTGTCAGAAAAGCGCTGGAAACAGGGAGATAAGCCTTTTTTGGAAGAAATGGTTAAATTCTTGAATTTTTCATCACACATCATCCCAAATGTCACTAAACAGCTGGAAACGGGGAGATAAGCCTTTTTTGGAAGCATTGATTAAGATTTCTGACTTTTTCATCACATGTCAGCCCAAGTGTCAGAAAAGCGCTGGAAACAGGGAGATAAGCCTTTTTTGGAAGAAATGGTTAAATTCTTGAATTTTTCATCACACATCATCCCAAATGTCACTAAACAGCTGGAAACGGGGAGATAAGCCTTTTTTGGAAGCATTGATTAAGATTTCTGACTTTTTCATCACATGTCAGCCCAAGTGTCAGAAAAGCGCTGGAAACAGGGAGATAAGCCTTTTTTGGAAGAAATGGTTAAATTCTTGAATTTTTCATCACACATCATCCCAAATGTCACTAAACAGCTGGAAACGGGGAGATAAGCCTTTTTTGGAAGCATTGATTAAGATTTCTGACTTTTTCATCACATATCAGCCCAAGTGTCAGAAAAGCGCTGGAAACAGGGAGATCTCCCTTTTTTTGGAAGAAAAGGTTAAATTCTTGAATTTTTCATCACACATCATCCCAAATGTCACTAAACAGCTGGAAACGGGGAGATAAGCCTTTTTTGGAATTATTGATTAAGATTTCTGACTTTTTCATCACATATCAGTCCAAGTGTCAGAAAAGCGCTGGAAACAGGGAGATCTGCCCTTTTTTTGGAAGAAAAGGTTAAATTCTTGAATTTTTCATCACACATCATCCCAAATGTCACTAAACAGCTGGAAACGGGGAGATAAGCCTTTTTTGGAAGCATTGATTAAGATTTCTGACTTTTTCATCACATGTCAGCCCAAGTGTCAGAAAAGCGCTGGAAACAGGGAGATAAGCCTTTTTTGGAAGAAATGGTTAAATTCTTGAATTTTTCATCACACATCATCCCAAATGTCACTAAACAGCTGGAAACGGGGAGATAAGCCTTTTTTGGAAGCATTGATTAAGATTTCTGACTTTTTCATCACATGTCAGCCCAAGTGTCAGAAAAGCGCTGGAAACAGGGAGATAAGCCTTTTTTGGAAGAAATGGTTAAATTCTTGAATTTTTCATCACACATCATCCCAAATGTCACTAAACAGCTGGAAACGGGGAGATAAGCCTTTTTTGGAAGCATTGATTAAGATTTCTGACTTTTTCATCACATGTCAGCCCAAGTGTCAGAAAAGCGCTGGAAACAGGGAGATAAGCCTTTTTTGGAAGAAATGGTTAAATTCTTGAATTTTTCATCACACATCATCCCAAATGTCACTAAACAGCTGGAAACGGGGAGATAAGCCTTTTTTGGAAGCATTGATTAAGATTTCTGACTTTTTCATCACATGTCAGCCCAAGTGTCAGAAAAGCGCTGGAAACAGGGAGATAAGCCTTTTTTGGATGAAATGGTTAAATTCTTGAATTTTTCATCACACATCATCCCAAATGTCACTAAACAGCTGGAAACGGGGAGATAAGCCTTTTTTGGAATTATTGATTAAGATTTCTGACTTTTTCATCACATATCAGCCCAAGTGTCAGAAAAGCGCTGGAAACAGGGAGATCTCCCTTTTTTTGGAAGAAAAGGTTAAATTCTTGAATTTTTCATCACACATCATCCCAAATGTCACTAAACAGCTGGAAACGGGGAGATAAGCCTTTTTTGGAAGCAATGGTTAACATTTTGACTTTTTCATCACATATCAGTTCCAGTGTCAGAAAAGCGCTGGAAACAGGGAGATCTGCCTTTTTTTGGAAGAAAAGGTTAAATTCTTGAATTTTTCATCACACATCATCCCAAATGTCACTAAACAGCTGGAAACGGGGAGATAAGCCTTTTTTGGAAGCAATGATTAACATTTCTGACTTTTTCATCACATGTCAGCCCAAGTGTCAGAAAAGCGCTGGAAACAGGGAGATAAGCCTTTTTTTGGAAGAAATGGTTAAATTCTTGAATTTTTCATCACACATCATCCCAAATGTCACTAAACAGCTGGAAACGGGGAGATAAGCCTTTTTTGGAAGCATTGATTAAGATTTCTGACTTTTTCATCACATGTCAGCCCAAGTGTCAGAAAAGCGCTGGAAACAGGGAGATAAGCCTTTTTTGGAAGAAATGGTTAAATTCTTGAATTTTTCATCACACATCATCCCAAATGTCACTAAACAGCTGGAAACGGGGAGATAAGCCTTTTTTGGAAGCATTGATTAAGATTTCTGACTTTTTCATCACATGTCAGCCCAAGTGTCAGAAAAGCGCTGGAAACAGGGAGATAAGCCTTTTTTGGAAGAAATGGTTAAATTCTTGAATTTTTCATCACACATCATCCCAAATGTCACTAAACAGCTGGAAACGGGGAGATAAGCCTTTTTTGGAAGCATTGATTAAGATTTCTGACTTTTTCATCACATGTCAGCCCAAGTGTCAGAAAAGCGCTGGAAACAGGGAGATAAGCCTTTTTTGGAAGAAATGGTTAAATTCTTGAATTTTTCATCACACATCATCCCAAATGTCACTAAACAGCTGGAAACGGGGAGATAAGCCTTTTTTGGAAGCATTGATTAAGATTTCTGACTTTTTCATCACATGTCAGCCCAAGTGTCAGAAAAGCGCTGGAAACAGGGAGATAAGCCTTTTTTGGAAGAAATGGTTAAATTCTTGAATTTTTCATCACACATCATCCCAAATGTCACTAAACAGCTGGAAACGGGGAGATAAGCCTTTTTTGGAAGCATTGATTAAGATTTCTGACTTTTTCATCACATGTCAGCCCAAGTGTCAGAAAAGCGCTGGAAACAGGGAGATAAGCCTTTTTTGGAAGAAATGGTTAAATTCTTGAATTTTTCATCACACATCATCCCAAATGTCACTAAACAGCTGGAAACGGGGAGATAAGCCTTTTTTGGAAGCATTGATTAAGATTTCTGACTTTTTCATCACATGTCAGCCCAAGTGTCAGAAAAGCGCTGGAAACAGGGAGATAAGCCTTTTTTGGAAGAAATGGTTAAATTCTTGAATTTTTCATCACACATCATCCCAAATGTCACTAAACAGCTGGAAACGGGGAGATAAGCCTTTTTTGGAAGCATTGATTAAGATTTCTGACTTTTTCATCACATGTCAGCCCAAGTGTCAGAAAAGCGCTGGAAACAGGGAGATAAGCCTTTTTTGGAAGAAATGGTTAAATTCTTGAATTTTTCATCACACATCATCCCAAATGTCACTAAACAGCTGGAAAGGGGAGATAAGCCTTTTTTGGAAGCATTGATTAAGATTTCTGACTTTTTCATCACATGTCAGCCCAAGTGTCAGAAAAGCGCTGGAAACAGGGAGATAAGCCTTTTTTGGAAGAAATGGTTAAATTCTTGAATTTTTCATCACACATCATCCCAAATGTCACTAAACAGCTGGAAACGGGGAGATAAGCCTTTTTTGGAAGCATTGATTAAGATTTCTGACTTTTTCATCACATGTCAGCCCAAGTGTCAGAAAAGCGCTGGAAACAGGGAGATAAGCCTTTTTTGGAAGAAATGGTTAAATTCTTGAATTTTTCATCACACATCATCCCAAATGTCACTAAACAGCTGGAAACGGGGAGATAAGCCTTTTTTGGAAGCATTGATTAAGATTTCTGACTTTTTCATCACATGTCAGCCCAAGTGTCAGAAAAGCGCTGGAAACAGGGAGATAAGCCTTTTTTGGAAGAAATGGTTAAATTCTTGAATTTTTCATCACACATCATCCCAAATGTCACTAAACAGCTGGAAACGGGGAGATAAGCCTTTTTTGGAAGCATTGATTAAGATTTCTGACTTTTTCATCACATGTCAGCCCAAGTGTCAGAAAAGCGCTGGAAACAGGGAGATAAGCCTTTTTTGGAAGAAATGGTTAAATTCTTGAATTTTTCATCACACATCATCCCAAATGTCACTAAACAGCTGGAAACGGGGAGATAAGCCTTTTTTGGAAGCATTGATTAAGATTTCTGACTTTTTCATCACATGTCAGCCCAAGTGTCAGAAAAGCGCTGGAAACAGGGAGATAAGCCTTTTTTGGATGAAATGGTTAAATTCTTGAATTTTTCATCACACATCATCCCAAATGTCACTAAACAGCTGGAAACGGGGAGATAAGCCTTTTTGGAATCATTGATTAAGATTTCTGACTTTTTCATCACATATCAGCCCAAGTGTCAGAAAAGCGCTGGAAACAGGGAGATCTCCCTTTTTTGGAAGAAAATGGTTAAATTCTTGAATTTTTCATCACACATCATCCCAAATGTCACTAAACAGCTGGAAACGGGGAGATAAGCCTTTTTTGGAAGCAATGGTAGATTTTTTGTCTTTTTCCATCACATATCAGTTCCAAGTGTCAGAAAAGCGCTGGAAACAGGGAGATCTGCCTTTTTTTGGAAGAAAAGGTTAAATTCTTGAATTTTTCATCACACATCATCCCAAATGTCACTAAACAGCTGGAAACGGGGAGATAAGCCTTTTTTGGAAGCATTGATTAAGATTTCTGACTTTTTCATCACATGTCAGCCCAAGTGTCAGAAAAGCGCTGGAAACAGGGAGATAAGCCTTTTTTGGAAGAAATGGTTAAATTCTTGAATTTTTCATCACACATCATCCCAAATGTCACTAAACAGCTGGAAACGGGGAGATAAGCCTTTTTTGGAAGCATTGATTAAGATTTCTGACTTTTTCATCACATGTCAGCCCAAGTGTCAGAAAAGCGCTGGAAACAGGGAGATAAGCCTTTTTTGGAAGAAATGGTTAAATTCTTGAATTTTTCATCACACATCATCCCAAATGTCACTAAACAGCTGGAAACGGGGAGATAAGCCTTTTTTGGAAGCATTGATTAAGATTTCTGACTTTTTCATCACATGTCAGCCCAAGTGTCAGAAAAGCGCTGGAAACAGGGAGATAAGCCTTTTTTGGAAGAAATGGTTAAATTCTTGAATTTTTCATCACACATCATCCCAAATGTCACTAAACAGCTGGAAACGGGGAGATAAGCCTTTTTTGGAAGCATTGATTAAGATTTCTGACTTTTTCATCACATGTCAGCCCAAGTGTCAGAAAAGCGCTGGAAACAGGGAGATAAGCCTTTTTTGGAAGAAATGGTTAAATTCTTGAATTTTTCATCACACATCATCCCAAATGTCACTAAACAGCTGGAAACGGGGAGATAAGCCTTTTT